>NC_045958.1:52670652-52898152 GCF_010909765.2 Amblyraja radiata | reverse complement strand
CAAGGGGTCTGCACTTAGTCTAGTATATTACTAAAACTCTCATCTTGTCTGTGAGTTTGTATTTGTGAGTTTGTATTTGTTTGCCAGCTTTTTAGGATCTGAACTACGCCAAAACTGTACTCGATAGCGCGAAAGAATTTGCACCACCGTACTCACAATTGTCTTGTAGTGTAGTGTATCAAGTTTTGTTCAGATTTATGTTATTTTACAATTTATTTACATTTTTTAATTTACATTACCCCAATTTGAGAACATTTCTTATTTTCTGCTCACGCTGCGAGTGACGTCACCCCTGTAATGTCTTCTGTACTTCTTGGCTTCTTAACTTTCACTTAGCGTTTTTGTGACGTCCTACAGCTATGACGTCACAATGGGATTGTAGCCCTTCTCGCAACAATGTGGCTATCCAAGTAAACTGAGTCCTGCTAGCCCGAGCATGTGCAATTGCATTTTTATTAAAATTTAAAATGAGGGAGGGTGAATAAGGCAAAATGAGCAGCCCCTGTGCAGTTGTGGTGAATGGTGGAATTTTGCGTTGGAACGGGTTGCGTTGGGGGAACAGGTTGCGTTGGGGAAACGGGTGAGTGCTGGAATATTGCCTTGAGGAACGGGTTGCATTGGTGGACCAGGCCTCACATGGAGGCTATGGGTGAGTGGTGGAATATTGCGTTGGGGAAAGGGTTGCGTTGGGGAAACGAGTGAGTGGTGGAATATTACGTTGGGGGAACAGGTTGCGTTGAGGGACCAGGCCTCCCGTGTGACAGGTACCCAACGGGTCCCAGTTGGTTTCGTCTGTCTGCCTTTATAAAACTGATCTTGGATGTTTATCTATTTGTGTGATTTTCGTGTGCGTTTCACATCTCCTCGAAAACACCATACGCTAACGTTGAAATTTTTACATATTTTTACATATTCCGATAGAGATTTATGCCATGATGTCAAAAATCGCCTTATCTGAAAATTTCATGCATTTCTCGTGTTATTTATGAAAATGTTCACAAATCTCAAATAACTTAGAAAATAAACAAGATTGTTTCGCTGATGACGTCACAATGGATATGTCTTCTGTACTTCTTGGCTTCTTAACTTTCACTTCTTTAAATTTGTCACTTAGCATTTTTAAACTGCTGCCCAGGTCATGCTGCGTGCTCTGCTGGGCTCATTGAAGTTCTCGAACATGGTGGCGGTGGCTGTTATTGTCGTGCGGGCGCGGGGCAGCGCCATGGGAACGTGGCCCGGGCGGCCATTACTCTCTCTGGGAGAGGCCGTCTATGGAGACCTGCAAATCCTCCGTCGATCACAGGGACTCGGTGAATCGTGACACCTTTTCCTTGCTGGCGATCTCTGGCCGTCATTGGGGCTGACCTCCCCTCCATCTCCCCCGCCCGATCATCTGTCACGCGGGTGGGTGGGCTTCCCTTCGTGGAAGCCACGATGTGCCGGCCCTCCGCTGCAGGGAGAGTGGTCCCGCCTGCTCAGCGTCTGCGTGCCTGGTGGGGAGGCGTCTGCCCCAGGCCGAGCACGGCTTGACGCCTGCCGCGGCCTTCCTTGTGTCCACGTCCGCCCACAGCCTCCCTCGGGTCAACGATCACCCGCCACCTCGCTCAGGGTCCTCGGCTCGACGACCGTCCACGGCCCCACATGGTGAGTGGTGGAATATTGCGTTGGGGGAGCGGAGCCCAACGGGCCCCACATGGTCTTTATTATATTACTAAAACTCTCATCTTGTTTGGATGTCTGCGAGTGAGATCCTGAAATTACGTGCAAAAAAAGTACACGATAGCGCTAAAATTCTTGAACCACCTTACTCACAAATGTCTTGTGTGTTTTCAACGTTTCGTTCAGATTTGTGTAATATATTACAAGTTATTAACATTTTTAGTGTTACAAAATTCCACTTTGAGACCAATGGGATTTCATTTGCAACAATGTTGCAATCATAGAACACTTAGTCCTGGCAGAGTGAGGCTGAACAGGAGAGGGAAGGGGTACAGTGAGGCTGAACAGGAGGGGGAGGGAGTGCTGGGGGAGGCAGGGGAAGTGGAATAGAAATGTTATTTTTAAGTCCTGGCAGCAAGTGCTTGCATTTAAAAAAAAAGTTTTAAAAGAGGGAGGATGAGGGATTATGGGTGAGTGGTGGAATATTATGTTGGGGGAATGGATTGCGTTGGGGGAACAGACCTCCCATGTGACATGGACCCAACGGGTCCCATTTGGTCTAGTATATTACTAAAACTCATCTTCTCTGTGAGCGTGTTTGTTTGCCAGCTATTTATGATCTGAACTACGCCAAAATGGTACATGATTGTGCCAACATTTTTGCACCACCTTGCTCACCATTGTCCTGTGGTGGCGTGTGTCAAGTTTCGTTTAGATTGATGTTATATTTCACAAATTTTTCACATTTTCAACTACAAAATCCGGTTTGAGAAAGAATGACTTGAACACTGCAGTGCCAGATGGCAGTTTGAAGCTATGATGTCACAATGGGATCTCATTTACATAAGTTGCCAATCAAAGCTACAATGTTGCTATCCCAGGACACTGAGTCCTTCAGGGGAAGAATCTGCCAGCCTAACCCAGCACATATGTGATTGCAAAGCCACAGCAAATTTTAATGGCCTTGTCGGTGGCACCTACATCACATTAAAGAATAAAAAAATGAACCAAGCAGGGTGCAAGGCCACCGAATTCAAGTGCAGTTTCCAACCACTTCAAGCAGGGTGCAAGGCCACCGAATTCAAGTGCAGTTTCATACCATTTCAAGCAGGGTGCAAGGCCACAAAATTCAGATGCAGCTTCATACCATTTCATGCAGGGTGCAACACCACCCCATTCAAATGCAGTTTCATACCACTTCAAGCAGGGTGCAAGGCCACCAAATTCAAGTGCAGTTTCATACCATGTCAAGCCGGGTGCACGGCCACCACATTCAAATGCAGTTTCATACCATTTCATGCAGGGTGCAAGGCCACCACATTCAAATGCAGTTTCATACCATTTCAAGCAGGGTAAAACCACACAAAACACCATACACAGTTCAGTAGACATTCAGTGTGTTCAATTGATTCACAGCTCAGCCAAAGTCGTGACCTCTCCCTCCCCCAGCATGCAGAGACTGAACCACACCCACTCTTGCGGGTTTTATAATCCCTCCCCCATCCCACCGGAAAAGGTGTGGCCTTCATGGCGTGATTAACATGAGAGAGAGATTCTCAACATTTTTTAAACACTAATAACACTTTTATTTTTGCTTTAAGAGGTAGCATTTTATCTAAAATCAATATACAGTGCAAACAGGAAGTTGTCAAGTTTAGACTTCTAAACATTTGCAGTGCTTTTACTTCAACCCAAACCCCCACCAACCATTTGCAGTGCTTCTACTTCAACCCAAACCCCCACCAACCATTTGCAGTGCTTTTACTTCACCCCAAACCCCCACCAGCCATTTGCAGTGCTTTTACTTCAACCCAAACCCGCACCAACCATTTGCAGTGCTTTTACTTCAACCCAACCACATTTACATTTTGAAACCACATTAAGGGCACTCAAGGTCAGTAAAACCACACTCACAGTTTAGTAGACATGTGTTCAGTATTATTCACAGCTCAGACTGAGAGACGTGACCCTCACACTTCCCCCATCTTGCAGAGACTGACTGAGGCACAACACTTCCGGGTTTTATAGTCCCTCCCCCCTCCCACCAGCAGGGGCAGCAGAGAGAATCTCAACATTTTTAAAAACATTAATAACTCTTATTTTTCATCGATGGGAAAAAATCCTCATGTCCTGCGCAGCGGAGGGGGACTCCGAGTAAGATGACCAAAAATCACAGCCGTAAGTGGCAGTGTTTTTTCTAAAATCATGAAACAGAAAAACAGGAAGTGGTCAAGATCAGACTTTTAGTAATATAGATTTTAGTAATATAGATATATATGTGTGTGCGCGTGCGTGCGTATACATACACACACACACACACACACACACACACACACACACACACACACACACACACGACCAAGTGGGACCCGTTAGGTTCCTTTCACACGGTAGGCCTGGTCCACCAACGCAACCCATTCCCCCAACGCAATTTTCAACCACTCGCCCATAGCCCCCACGGGAGGCCTGGTCCCCCAACGCAACCCAATCCCCAACATAAGATTCCACCACTCACCCGTTTCCCCCAACGCAACCCGTTCCCCCAATGCAATATTCCATCACTCACCCATAGCCCCCAACTGTGCAGGTCGGCTCATTTTTATCGCAATATTCGACCACTCACCCATTGCCCCACGGGAGGCCTGTTCCCCCAACCCAACCCAACCCACTTCCCAATGTAAGATTCCACCATTCACCCGCTCCCCCAACGCAACCCGTTCCTCCAATGCAATATTCCACCACTCGTCCATAGCCCCCAACTGTGCAGGTCGGCTCTTTTTTTTTTTTACCCCCATCATTTAAACATTTTTTAAAAATGCAATTAATGTGATGTTGGTGCCACTGACAAGGCTATTAAACTTTGCTGTGGCTTTGCAATCACATATGTGCTGGGTTAGGCTGGCAGATTCTTCCCCTGAAGGACTCAGTGTCCTGGGAGAACAACATTGTAGCTTTGATTGGCAGCTTATGTAAATGAGATCGCATTGTGATGTCATAGCTGCGAGCAACTGCCACCATCTGCCACTGCAGTGTTTCTTACTCAAACAAGATTTTGTAAAGTTTTAAATGTTAAAAACTTGTACAATATAACATCAAGCTGAACAAAATTTGACATAAGCCAACACAGGACAATTGTGAGTAAGGTGGTGCAAAAATGTTAGCGCTATCATGTACCGTTTTGGTATAGTGCCGGGATCACATACACACAGACAGACAGACAGACAGACAGACAGACAGACAGACAGACAGACAGATTTTGCTGCTGGTACAACGATGGGTGCTAGCATGTGTTGTAAGGATGATATAAAGAGGCTACAGAAGGAAGTAAATGAGTAATACATGGTAGATGGAATATAATGTTCAAAATGTGAGGCAGGAAAAGATAGAACAGCAGAATATTTCTGTTCAATGATAAAACTGAGAGATACTCATGTGCACAGCACTTGAGTTCTTTGATTCAGAAACACTGAATGTAAATGCGCAGGTTCAGCATGTAAATAAAAAGATAAAATGCATCAGTCTGAAGAAACATCGTCTGTCCATTCTCTCCACAGATGCTGTCTGAGCCACTGAGTTTCTCCAGCACTTTGCATTTTTGTTCAAGTTTCCAACATCTGCAGTCTCTGTCTACTGGACTTGTACCCTCAGGTTTAGAAGAATGAGAGATTATCTCATTGAAACATAACATTAGAACATTTCAAAAAAAGGAGCAGAGATAATTACAGATGATTTGCGGGCTGTGACTAAACAAATAACAATAATAATAATAATAATAAATTTTATTTATGGGCGCCTTTCAAGAGACTCCACGGTCGATGCCACCCGCTTCTATTACCTGGTGGGGGCCCTCGACCAGGACACGGTTGAAGAGGTCACGGACTTTCTCGCAGCCCCCCCGGACTCGGCCTTAAGGAGCTCGGCCTTAAGGAGCTCCTGCTCCAGATTTATGGCCTAAGCAGGATGGAGCGTGCTGCTAGGATCCTGCATATGGAGGGCCTAGGCGACCGTCGGCCATCTAGCCTCCTAAAGGAGATGGTGGCTCTCCTGGATGGGCACACGCCGTGCCTGTTTTTCGAGTACACCTACCTGCATCTGCTGCCGGCCTACATCCGTCTGCAGCTCACAGACGCCTCGTTTGCCGACCTCAGGGCCCTCGGGAGGCGTGCCGACGCGCTGTGTATGGCGCGCCCTGATGACATCAGCGCGCTGGCCGTCAGCAGAGACGGGGTCGCGCTGAGGCCGACACGCCCTGATGACGTCAACGCGCTGGCCGTCGGCAGGCGCGCCGATGACGTCACCCTGGCAGCTCCCGATTTCCTCCGGTGGGGCGGGGGAGCTGTGGAAGGAGTGACAGCTCCAGCCCGACGGCCCGTACGATCGCCCCCAGCGGCAGTGAGGGGTACTGCACCTGCAGTCCAGCACCAGCAAGCTGCAGGCACCACCAGCAGGAGCAGGCAAGCTCCAAGTAACACAAACTTGAGGCGCTGGTGCTATTTCCATCAGCGCTGGGGTGCTGCAGCACGACAATGCCGCCAGCCGTGCACGTTCCCGGGAAACGCCTGGGCCGGCTGCCAATAGTCCCCGCGGCGGCCGGCCAAATTCACCGCCTTTTCGCCTGGGATCAGCGCACCGGGACCCGCTTCCTCGTGGATACTGGAGCGGAGCACAGCGTCCTGCCCCCATCGCTGGCCGACATTCGTTCCGGTAAGCGGGGGCCCGTCCTCACCACGGCAAATGGCAGCCCCATCCGCACATATGGAGTGCGCATGGTTCAGATCGTGTTCGGCTCATGCCATTTCTCGTGGCGGTTCACCATTGCCGACGTCTCCCAGCCATTGCTCGGGGCCGATTTCCTCCGGGCGCATTCCCTCATGGTGGACGTCAGGCGTCAGCGTTTGGTCAACGCCGCTACGATGGAGCCGATCACGTTGCATTTGTATCAACCGGTGGGACGGCCCCTGGCATCCGTGGACTCCCGCTTCGCACGGATCTTGGCCGCGTTCCCAGACATTCTGACCCCGCAGTTTCGTTCATCGACCCCCAGCCACGGAGTGGTGCATTTTATCCAGACTACCGGCCCACCACTCCATGCACGAGCACGCCGACTGCCGCCGGATAAACTGCGTATGGCACGGCGGGAATTCCGCACAATGGAGACCTTGGGGATCGTCCGCCCTTCGAGCAGCCCTTGGGCGTCCCCACTCCACATGGTCCCTAAGTCGAGCGGGGGCTGGCGACCTTGCGGGGATTACCGACGGCTGAACGCCGCAACAACAGCGGATCGATACCCCGTACCCCACATCCAGGACTTCACCGCCCATTTGGCTGGGGCCACAATATTTTCAAAAGTGGATCTGGTACGGGGTTATAACCAGATCCCGGTTCATCCGGATGACGTACCCAAGACGGCGATCATCACGCCATTCGGACTTTACGAGTTCACGCGGATGCCGTTCGGCCTCAAGAACGCTGCGCAGGCCTTTCAACGCCTAATGGACGGGGTTTGTCACGACCTCGATTTCGTGTTTGTGTACCTGGACGGCATCCTGGTGGCCAGCCGCTCGCAGCAGGAGCACTGCGCCCACCTTCGGCAGCTCTGTCAGCGGCTCAGCGAGCATGGTTTGGCCATCAACCTCGACAAGTGCCGTTTTGGTGCAACCAAGATTGACTTCCTCGGCCACCGCGTGACTGCGCAAGGCGCGGTTCCCCTGCCTGACAGGGTCGACGCCATCCGACGGTTTCCCCGCCCACGCACGGTGCGTGGCCTGCAGGAGTTTGTCGGCATGGTGGCTTTTTACCATCGTTTCGTGCCATCCGCGGCCCACATCATGCGGCCTCTGTATCAACTTCTGGCGGGTGGGCAGAACAAGAACGTTGAATGGACCCACGAGGCAGGGGCAGCTTTTGACGGCGCGAAGGAGGCCCTTGCTCGGGCCGTACTGCTGGTGCACCCGCGGGAAGATGCCCCGACTGCTCTCACGGTGGACGCCTCGGAGTCGGCGGTTGGTGCTGTGCTGGAGCAACTGACGGGCGGAGGTTGGTGGCCCCTGGCCTTCTTCAGCTGGCACCTCAACCGTGCGCAATCGAAATACAGCGCGTTCGATCGCGAGCTCCTGGCTCTGTACCTGGCAGTGCGCCATTTTCGCTACTTCCTGGAGGGCCGCCCGTTCACCGCCTACACTGACCACAAGCCGCTCACTTTCGCCCTGGAGAAGGTTTCCGACCCCTGGTCCGCACGACAGCAGCGGCAATTGGCCTACATATCGGAGTATACAACATCTATCCGCTACATCGAGGGGAAAGAGAACCGGGTGGCCGACGCATTGTCCCGCCCCGCTATCAACGCCGTGTTCGAGGTGGCGCCTGCAATTGACTATTCTGCTCTGGCAGAGGCACAGCTCACGGACGATGAGGTGCCCGCCTACCGGACTGCCATCTCCGGCCTCCGCCTTGAGGATGTCCCTCTCGGTCCTGGGGGAGTGACAATCCTGTGCGATGTGTCGTCCGGTCAGCCGCGCCCCATCGTCCCTGCCACCTGGCGCCGGAGGGTGTTCGAGGTGATCCACGGACTGGCTCACCCATCAATCCGGGCGACAACGGCACTAGTGGCCGCTCGTTTCATGTGGCACGGTCTGCGCAAGCAGGTTGGCCATTGGGCTCGCACCTGCATTCCGTGCCAGACGGCAAAAATCCAGCGCCATGTCCGTGCGCCTCTCCAGGAGTTTGGTCTACCTCACCGGCGATTCGACCATCTCCACGTAGACATTGTAGGGCCTCTCCCGCCGTCCCGGGGCATCACCCACCTTCTTGCAATGGTGGACCGCTTCACGCTGTGGCCGGAGGCCATTCCGCTGGCCGATACTTCAACGGCTACGTGTGCTCGTGCGTTGTCCGCGCACTGGATTGCTCGCTTCGGGGTGCCGGCGCACATCTCCTCAGACCGGGGGCCACAGTTCACCTCCGAGCTGTGGTCAGCCATGGCTCGCTTGCTGAGGGTGCGGCTACACCACACCACGGCTTACCACCCGCAAGCTAACGGTCTGGTGGAGAGATTCCACCGGCAGCTAAAGGCAGCACTGAAGGCACGACTCTCCGGCCCGGACTGGATGGACGAGTTGCCGTGGGTCATGCTGGGCATCCGGACTGCTCCCAAAGAGGACTTGGCCTCATCATCGGCAGAGCTCGTGTACGGGTCGCCACTCACGGTGCCCGGGGAGTTCGTGCCGTCGGCGCCGGGGCAGCAGGGAACGCCCTCATCCACCCTAAAGCGCCTTCGCGAGCGAGTTGGCAGGCTCGCACCCGTCCCGACGCCCCGCCATGGGACATTTCGCCCACACGTGCCATCAGCCCTCAGGGACTGCCCATACGTCTTCCTGCGCCGTGATGCCCACCGGACGCCACTCCAGAGGCCGTACGAGGGCCCGTTCCGGGTGCTAGAACACGGGCAGTCGACTTTTGTCCTGGACATGGGGGGCTGGCCGGACGCAGTGTCGATTGACCGTTTGAAGCCAGCACTCCTGGACATTGACCAGCCGGTGCTGGTTGCCCAACCTCGGCCTCGAGGGCGCCCCCCCTTCACGGCTCCCTCCGCCTGTCACTCCACCTGTCCTCCCGCTGGTCCCTCGATCTGTCCCTCCACCTATGCCTCCGCAAGCCCCACGATCGGCTGACTTCCGCACGCGGGCCGGCCGGGTCGTGCGCCCGCCGGTGCGTTTCGTGCCTCTGGTTCTGGGGGGGGTCCTGTGGCGGCTCCCAAGGGTCGTGCCATCATACTGTCGAACCCCTCGGCACGGGAGTGGTTCAGTCCGGAGGCGGCCCTTAGCCAGAGGGTTTAAAGGCAGGGGTTTGGGTGCCATCTTTCTCTTGTTTGGTCTTCCCTACAACCGGGAGGAACATAATAAAAGGTGCCTCTCAAAACACTGGACTTCGTGCTTCCTTTTGAGACCCACGCACTACAATGTTCTGTTATTCTCACTAAAATGTTTAACCTTACATTTCATCACATTATAATCCATGTGCCACGGCTTTGTGCCTTTCTCATTAATTACTTACCTTCGTATCTATTTTGGTATTATGAGCGAATTTGGATATGTATGTTCCACTCTGTCCCTTTGTCATTTTAGATAGAAAATTGTTATGGCAACAGCACTGATCTCTGAGGTACCAAATTAGTGACAGCGTCTATCTGTAGATCTATATCCTTATCTATATACTATTAAAATTCTGTGTGTGTGTGTGTGTGTGTTTGTGTCAGATTCGGCCTCTTTGATTCCTTGGTCCGCCAGCACCACACACTGAATCCATTTCGCTAGCTAATTAACTATTACATTCACGGATGCACTCCTCAAAACATGTTGACTTTTTAATGTACCTCCACCTCCCCCCCCGCTGACGCCCGGCTCTGCTCCAAAAACGCCGACATTTTTCCATACCGCTGGAGCCCAGCCCGGCTCTGCCACGCTGCCTCAAGCCAAACATCTGATCTTCAACCACTGCTTTTCCAGCAGTGGGGGAACAGCCAGGAGAAGGGGGGAGGGGGAGGGAGGTGGGGGAGAGAGAGAGGTGGGGAGAGAGAGAGGGGGAGAGAGAGAGAGAGAGAGGAGGGGGGAGAGGGGGGGGGAGAGAGAGAGGGGGGTCGCAAGGTTTTTATCAAAGGACTTGCGAGACGCGCGACTGCCAGCACGTTGCGTTTGCAGCGGGAGGGAGGGAGGGGGGAGAGGGAAGGAGGATGGGGAGAGGATGGGGGAGAGGGCGGACCTCAATTCGGTGAGCGGGCAGCTCGGACGGGGCCGACTGCGAACAGGCAGCGAGCCTCGGCAGCTCTCGCGTGACGATTCCCTGTGTCCCTGCGATCAATGGCTGTGACCTGCGGTGACCTCCCGATCTGCAGAGCATTTTGAGAACCGGGGGGGGGGGGTTGGAGTGGACGCGTGGGCGGGTGTGGGAGTCCAGCTGCGAGAGGCGTGGCGCCAGCGTACTTGGGCTGGACGCGGACCTATAGCCCACAGTGTGGGGGGGGGAGGGTGTCATGACAGCATCTGCTTGAATCGAGAGCGGGGGGGGGGGGGGGGGCGGTGCAGCGAGCAAGGGCATTGTGACGTCCGCAGCTGGGCAGCGCTCTGATTTAAACAAAACAGTAAGTTTTGTGAATAATTTTATTGAAAATGTGTAGAGATAAATGACGAAATTTAATGAGTGGATATCCGGATTCATAAGTTAAATCCCTAGCGAAATTGTAAAAATCTCCACGTTTTTGCATCTGGTTTTCGAGGAGAAACGTTTCAAATGCAAATTGCCATACACCCACACACACACAGAGTTTTAAAAGTATACTAGACTAAGTGGGACCCGTTGGGTCCCATGTTCACACGGGAGGGCTGGTTCCCCGACGCAATATTCCAAATCTCCACCAATTCCAATATTGATGGCCAGGGGGGGGGGCTTTCTGGAGCGCTGATATGGGTTCTTGGGGTGGCTGCTCAGTCCCTCAAGCCTGATGTGCTGGCAGCTCACTCACGGCTGGTGGGCTGGCAAGGCCACCAAATTCAAGTGCAGTTTCTTACCACTTCGAGCAGGGTGCAAGGCCACCAAATTCAAGTGCAGTTTCCTACCACTTCAAGCAGGGTGCAAGGCCACCACATTCAAATGCAGTTTCATACCATTTCAAGCACGGTGAAACCACCATAAAACCACACAAAACACCAAACTCACAGTTCAGTAGATATTCAGTGTGTTCAGTTGATTCCCAGCTCAGACAGAATCGTGACCTCTCCCTCCCCCATCATGCAGAGACTGAGCCACACCCACACTTCCGGGTTTTATAACCCCTCCCACCCGAAAAGGTGTGGCCTTCATGGCGTGATTGACAGGAGAGAGATTCTCAACATTTTTAAACACTAATAACACTTTTATTTTTCATTGATGGGAAGAATCTTCTGCACCTGCTGAGTGGAGGGGGATTAAGATGGACAAAAATCACAGCCATAAGTGGTAGCGTTTTATCTAAAATCAATATGTGTCGAATGGGCTAGTGGAGGATGGAGTTAAAGGGAAAGGGTTTCTTAAATGTGTGAGCGTAGAGACAGAGGGGTGTAAAATGAGGGTAGAAGCAATAGGTAGCAAGGTGAAAAGTAAAAGTGGCAGGCCGGAAAATCCAGGGCAAAAATCAAAAAGGGCCACTTTTCAACAAAATTGTATAAGGGGTAAGAGTGTTGTAAAAACAAGCCTGAAGGCTTTGTGTCTCAATGCAAGGAGCATTCGTAATAAGGTGGATGAGTTGAATGTGCAGATAGCTATTAATGACTATGATATAGTTGGGATCACGGAGACATGGCTCCAGGGTGACCAAGGCTGGGAGCTGAACATCCAGGGATATTCAATATTCAGGAGGGATAGAGAGAAAGGAAAAGGAGGTGGGGTAGCGTTGCTGATTAGAGAGGAGATTAACGCAATGGAAAGGAAGGACATTAGTTTGCAGGAAGTGGAATCGGTATGGGTAGAGCTGCGAAACACTAAGGGGCAGAAAACGCTTGTGGGTGTTGTGTACAGGCCACCTAACAGTAGTAGTGAAGTTGGAGATGGTATCAAACAGGAAATTAGAAATGCGTGCGACAAAGGCAAAACCGTTATAATGGGTGACTTCAATCTACATATAGATTGGGTGAATCAAATTGGCAGGGGTGCTGAGGAAGAGGATTTTTTGGAATGTATGCGGGATAGTTATCTAAATCAACATGTAGAGGAACCAACGAGAGAGCAGGCTATTTTAGACTGGGTATTGAGTAATGAGGAAGGGTTAGTTAGCAGTCTTGTTGTACGTGGCCCCTTGGGCAAGAGTGACCATAATATGGTTGAGTTCTTCATTAGGATGGAGAGTGACATTGTTAATTCAGAAACAATGGTTCTGAATTTAAAGAAAGGTAACTTTGAGGGTATGAGACGTGAATTGGCCAAGATTGACTGGCAATTAATTCTAAAAGGGTTGACGGTGGATATGCAATGGAAGACATTTAAAGACTGCATGGATGAACTACAAAAATTGTTCATCCCAGTTTGGCAAAAGAATAAATCAGGGAAGGTAGTGCATCCGTGGATAACAAGGGAAATCAGGGATAGTATCAAAGCGAAGGATGATGCGTACAAATTAGCCAGAAAAAGCAGCATACCGGAGGACTGGGAGAAATTCAGAGACCAGCAGAGGAGGACAAAGGGCTTAATTAGGAAAGGAGAAATAGATTATGAAAGAAAACTGGCAGGGAACATAAAAACTGACTGCAAAAGTTTTTATAGATACGTGAAAAGAAAGAGATTAGTTAAAACAAATGTAGGTCCCTTGCAGTCAGAAACAGGTGAGTTGATCATGGGGAACAAGGATATGGCGGTCCAATTGAATAACTACTTTGGTTCCGTCTTCACTAAGGAAGACATAAATAATCTGCCGGAAATAGCAGGGGATAGCGGGTCAAAGGAGTTGGAGGAATTGAGTGAAATCCAGGTTAGCCGGGAAGTGGTGTTGGGTAAATTAAATGGATTAAAGGCCGATAAATCCCCAGGGCCAGATAGGCTGCATCCCAGAGTACTTAAGGAAGTAGCTCCAGAAATAGTGGATGCATTAGTAATAATCTTTCAAAACTCTTTAGATTCTGGAGTAGTTCCTGAGGATTGGCGGGTAGCAAACGTAACCCCACTTTTTAAGAAGGGAGGGAGAGAGAAAACGGGGAATTACAGACCAGTTAGTCTAACATCGGTAGTGGGGAAACTGCTAGAGTCAGTTATTAAAGATGGGATAGCAGCACATTTGGAAAGTGGTGAAATCATTGGACAAAGTCAGCATGGATTTACAAAAGGTAAATCATGTCTGACGAATCTTATAGAATTTTTCGAGGATGTAACTAGTAGCGTGGATAGGGGAGAACCAGTGGATGTGGTGTATCTGGACTTCCAGAAGGCTTTCGACAAGGTCCCACATAAGAGATTAGTTTACAAACTTAAAGCACACGGCATTGGGGGTTCAGTATTGATGTGGATAGAGAACTGGCTGGCAAACAGGAAGCAAAGAGTAGGAGTAAACGGGTCCTTTTCACAATGGCAGGCAGTGACTAGTGGGGTACCGCAAGGCTCAGTGCTGGGACCCCAGCTATTTACAATATATATTAATGATCTGGATGAGGGAATTGAAGGCAATATCTCCAAGTTTGCGGATGACACTAAGCTGGGGGGCAGTGTTAGCTGTGAGGAGGATGCTAGGAGACTGCAAGGTGACTTGGATAGGCTGGGTGAGTGGGCAAATGTTTGGCAGATGCAGTATAATGTGGATAAATGTGAGGTTCTCCATTTTGGTGGCAAAAACAGGAAAGCAGACTATTATCTAAATGGTGGCCGACTAGGAAAAGGGGAGATGCAGCGAGACCTGGGTGTCATGGTACACCAGTCATTGAAAGTGGGCATGCAGGTGCAGCAGGCAGTGAAGAAAGCGAATGGTATGTTAGCTTTCATAGCAAAAGGATTTGAGTATAGGAGCAGGGAGGTTCTACTGCAGTTGCACAGGGTCTTGGTGAGACCACACCTGGAGTATTGCGTACAGTTTTGGTCTCCAAATCTGAGGAAGGACATTATTGCCATAGAGGGAGTGCAGAGAAGGTTTACCAGACTGATTCCTGGGATGTCAGGACTGTCTTATGAAGAAAGACTGGATAGACTTGGTTTATACTCTCTAGAATTTAGGAGATTGAGAGGGGATCTTATAGAAACTTACAAAATTCTTAAGGGGTTGGACAGGCTAGATGCAGGAAGATTGCTCCCGATGTTGGGGAAGTCCAGGAAAAGGGGTCACAGCTTAAGGATAAGGGGGAAATCCTTTAAAACCGAGATGAGAAGAACTTTTTTCACACAGAGAGTGGTGAATCTCTGGAACTCTCTGCCACAGAGGGTAGTCGAGGCCAGTTCATTGGCTATATTTAAGAGGGAGTTAGATGTGGCCCTTGTGGCTAAGGGGATCAGAGGGTATGGAGAGAAGGCAGGTACGGGATACTGAGTTGGATGATCAGCCATGATCATATTGAATGGCGGTGCAGGCTCGAAGGGCCGAATGGCCTACTCCTGCACCTAATTTCTATGTTTCTATGTTTCTAATATACAGTGCAAACAGGTAGTTAACCAAAGCACCCAAACCACCATTTGCAGTAGTGCCTTTTAACTTCGTCAAAGCTTCCAACCACCTTTTGCAGTAGTGCCTTTTAACTTGAAGCCAAAGCACCCAAACCACCATTTGCAGTGGTGCCTTTTAACTTCAAGCCAAAGCACCCAAATCACCATTTGCAGTAGTGCCTTTTAACTTCAAGCCAAAGCACCCAAACCACCATTTGCAGTAGTGCATTTTAACTTCAAGCCGAAGCACCCAAACAACCATTTGCAGGCAGTGCCTTTTTACTTCAAACCAACCATATTTTCATTTTCAAACCACATTAAGGGGACTCACAGTTGGGTAGACATTTGTTCAGTGTTATTCAGAGCTCAGAGAGACGTGACCCTCTGGCTTCCTCCATCTTGCAGAGACTGAGCGAGGCACACCACTTCCGGGGTTTATAGTCCCTCCCCCCTCCCACCAGCAGGGGCAGCAGTGAGAATGGCAATTTTTTTTCAAGCCTCAATATCTCTCTGATCTTTCTTCGATGGGAAAAAATTTCCGATCCCGGAATGCGGAGGGGGGCTCTGAGCGAGGTGGCCAAAAATGGGGTGGAGGGAAGGGGGAGGGAAGGGGGTGAGAGAGAGAGAGAGAGTGGGTGAGAGAGAGAGAGAGGGGGTGAGAGAGAGAGAGACAGGGGAAGAGAGAGAGAGAGAGAGAGAGAGATAGGGGGAGAGAGATAGGGGGGAGAGAGGGGGGTAGAAGGGAGGGAGGAGAGGGGTAGGGGGAGAGGGGGAAGAGTGGGGAGGGAGGGGAGATGGGGTAGGGGAGAGAGGGGGAAGAGTGGGGAGGGAGGGGTAGGGGGTGAGAGGGGGAAGAGTGGGGAGGGGGGGAGATGGGGTAGGGGAGAGAGGGGGAAGAGTGGCGAGGGAGAGGGTGAGGGGTAGGGGGAGAGAGTGGGGAGGTAGGGGAAGAGTGGGGGAGGGAGAGAGGTGGGGGCAGTCCACCCATCCCGCACTCCCTATCACTCCCACTCCTCTCCCTCTATTCCCACACTCTCCCTCCTCAACTCCCCCATTCCCCCCCTCTCCCTCCCTACTCCCTCCTCTCCCCCAATCCCCCCACTCCCCCTCTTCACCTCCCCAGGATCTAGCCTGTCCTCCGGATCTGCAGAACTTGCTCGTTCACAGAGAGGGACAGAGAACAGGAACACAGATGGACAGCGGGAGGGAGAAGGAGTCGGAGAGCCAAATGCCAGCGCGCGTTGATAACTGCCGTTGATAACAGCCGTTTAAAGCCGCTAAGGCAAGACGCGTTCGCCCAGGAGCGAGCATTGACAGCAAAGAAGCACCAGCTTCTGACTCTCTGGAAACCCACAGCTGGAATGAGCACGCAGGGGATGGGAGAGGCGGGGCTTCACAAGCTGCGCCGGCAGTGAGGAGAAGGTTCAGTGCGAGAGACGTCGTTGACCCGAGATCTGCAGAAGAAGGATCCGATAGCTGAACGGAGCTGTAGAATCTTTGTTCTGCAGAACTTTCTTGATCTTTCTGCGCCTTTAATCCCCAGCGGCGGGGAGGCGGGGCCAGGAGGCAGGTGGGCCTGGATTGGTGGACATGTGGGCATTGTGACGTCAGCAGCTGGCAAGCGGCGATTATATTTTTAAAAGTAAGTTTTGTGAACAACTTTAATCAAAATCTGGGGAAATAATTGACCGAATTTAGAGAGGTGCATTTATGAAATCGTAAGTTAAATCCCTACCGAAATTGTAAAAATCTCTGCGTCTGGTTTTCGAGAAAATACGTTTCAAAGGCAAAATCACACACACACGCACACACACACACACACACACACACACACACACACAGTTTTAATAGATACTAGACCAAGTGCAGACCCGTTGGGTCTGGTCCCCGAACGTGCTTCAGACCCCGGTTGGGAAAAATGTCGGCGTTTTTTGAGCAGAACCGGGCGTCAGCAGCCGTTATGGTCGCTGGCCAGCAGGAGGCGACAAAATGCTTAAGACCCCAAGTACTGAGTTATTGTGGGTGGCCAGCAGGCGGCAACAAAATGAGTGGGGGGGGGGGGTTTATTAAAAAATGTGTACATAAAAATGTCCAAATGTTTTGAGGAGTGCATGAGTGAATCTAAAAGTGAAATAGCTAGCGAAATGGAAAAAATCACGGAGTTTCAGCGTGTGGTTTTGGCGGACCAAGGAATCAAAAGCCGAATCTGACACCCACAAATAAACACACACACACACACACACACACAGAGTTTTAATAGTATATAGATATGATATGATATGATTACTATTTAACTAAAGTTTATGCTTGTCCCCCATGGCTGTTAAAATGGATTACAATCCAGGATTGCAGCTGAGCACAATTTGGATACCAATTATGACCTGAGGTTTTGAAGAAATGTAGATATTAAGGGGATTGGAGGCCATTGCACGTTATAAGTACTGCCTGATCAAATCTCCTTGGTGTGTCGGTGGGCTGATATATAGCAAATAACAAGTAATGCCTATGCCTGACAATGATTTTCAAGTGCAGCATGGAATAATCAGGTTCTAGATTTGTGCTGAAATGTTCTGTGGTTTTAAATCACCTTTATTGATATATTGATGCATTCTGTATATTTGTGGTGTTGCATTGATAATTGAAAGAAGGTCCAGTTCTTAAAGATTGTTTGACTGGCGTACATGAATGATTATTTACGAAAAAGACTATGCTAGATTTTTACAATTTACAAAAATGATTTAACGCGCTAGCGCACAGTTTACAAACACTCGATCTCAATTTTGCGTCACGCTGTTATCAATCAGTGAACCTCTCCGATACCGAAGATTTTCCCCTTCCTAGGTTACTCTTTGCTGAGGGGTACTACTCCTTAAATGACTACTTTTCTTCCCGAATGTTACTATGCTCACGCTAAGACTGAACTTATATAGAGGGACCTCTATCCCTCCTCTCTAAGTTCTACAGAATTAGGGGTACTCTTCGCATTCGGATTACTTTTACCAAGTAAATCAGGTTCCCGTCTCTCAGTTACTCTTCGCTATCAGTTACTAATCAACAATCGCTCAGAGGGTTACTATTCGCTGTTGATCAGCTGCTATTTGGAATCGATCATGGACATGCACAAACTCCGAAGTTCTATCTACACAAAATTCGAATTCTACCGTACGGGCAGAACTTCAATATGAAATTCTGTATTTAGAAATTTGATTCTGCAAATCTAGACTCGTTCTCGGACTCCTAGTTTTAGTGCATATCCCTCCACATACGCGGGCTCTTGAATTCAAACTAAATTGCCCAGTGAAATCTCGAATGGACTAGAGTATTCCCAGCCAATCTATACTCTAGCCACCGAGCCCAGTACCTTTACGAGATTCCTCGTCCAGGGAGGGATTCAGATATCTTCATGCAGACACCCCTCTCTGTTGGGCACATAAACTCAGCCTCTTCGCGCTGGCAGTCGATACTGATTTTCGGAATGCACCTTTCCAATCAGTGCTCCCGGCAAAGATGGATCAATACGTAGACCAGACCTGTGTTTCAATACCCCACTAATTGGGTATCAAATCTGGACAATGGGCAACCACCCGCCCAATGAAGCGGGCCAGGCTCTCGTTAAAACAGCTGCAGACTGCCAACTATGACCAAGTTTTGGGCCTCTCCACGCCCTGTTTTATGGGCCCCTAACCCAAAGGAGTGCTAACCAAACCCCCCCCCCCACTCCAGAAGGTCACGCAGTCCTAAGCGCTCTCCCAGAAGATCGATAGGTCGCCGGACCTCGAGGGGCCGAACCACATTGGGGTGGTTTCTTTACAATCCAATAACATATCGATTAACCCCATACATGACAGACATTTCCCTAACCTAATAATACAGTGGCTAATACATTGTATTCAAACAGTGTTTTTCAGAGGAAACGAGCATCGCAACATGTGCCCTGATATGCACGAAAACCAGACAAGGCTCAATACTTAATCCAATCAACATACAGCAAAGTAAAGCTTTGAAACATTATTTACAATGTGTAGGTCTGGTTTGCATTCATCCAATCCACTCTATGCATGTTGCACCTAATTGTCAGGGTCTGCAGATGTTCCCATTCTCTTCCTGCAGCTCTAATCTAGGCTCTAGAAAAACTGGCACCATTCTGCAGCTTGTCCCATTTCTACAGAAAGCACTTTTAAATTGGCCAAATGGCCTAGCAGCCCAGAAGCCTTTACCAAATTTTAGGGCCCTAGCCTCTCCAATTTGACCAGGATTAACATTACTTCCAGAAAAAACTTGGTGTTGAATTCAGCCATTTGCTCAAACACAGGTGTGTACTTTGTACGCTAACTTTAAGTTGTCTGATAAGATTTATATTTTTAATGTTACTTGAAAATGGAAAAATTGGCAAATCTCTCTATCAGACATCATCCTGGAAATGTCATGCCTGTGCATCTTGGTACATATGTTTGGCTCCATAGTTCACAATGGATTAAAAAATATATAAATAATTATAGATTAAAAGAAAATTTTAAGTTGCATTTGTCACAGTAAAATAGAATTCAATCACCAGTGAAAACCTAGAAAAAGATTCATTAAATGCCTAGCTTCTTTCATTGTTAAAAATGGCCCTGTTATACCCCCATAACATATTATGTGGCATAAATAATACTTTGCAGCTTTGCATTGACTCTCTTATTTTGGTTTTGCTTTGAAATTTTGTGTAAATATTAACCTCCTAAGGCTTTTTATAAACGTTTCTGAAGCAGATGAAAAATAGTCATAAACTCAATAATTCAGGATTAGCGTTGACACTTAGTTCCACACATTTGCTATTTCAAGCTGTTATGTAAGCACATTTTCAAGCAAAGTATTTAAATTGAATACAACTGACGGACAAAATGTCTGTTCTTAAATTTTATTAAATTAACTATTTAAAATGTGAGAATAATGTTATAAACCATTATAAAATTAGTTTTACTGCTATGAAAGAAAGCATTGATCATCCAGCTCAATCATTAAGCATATGCAGTGTAAATGCTGACACTGCATGAATTCAATCCTGCTCCATAAATTCTAAATCCAGATAGATTTCTTTGTAGTTAAGTTATGAAAGATCAGGTCAATTTCACAGTATCTTTATTTATGTAACAGTGTGTTATCAGACTTTCAAATTCTGTGAGTTTTGGATCCTTGGTTGTTGGGTATATATGTGATAGAGGGCAACAAATTAAGTGGATTAAGAGATGGACAGATAGATGGTGAAGTGGATTAACCATGATGACCTTATTGATAGATGTAGGCACATTCCGTCTGCTCCACTGTGAAATCTCCTCAAGGTATGTCTTATTGATAGGTGTTGCAGGCTCAGAGAGTTGAATGGCCTACTTCTTGCTTTCACATATTCTCATGCTTAGTTTAATCATAGTTCTTTACAAAGGCTAGCATATGTATGTATAAAATATATGAGCGACATATCAAAGCTGTTGGTTTTGTTCTTGAGGTGCAGGAATATTGTTTATGCAAGTGGCTTTTTTCTGTGTGCTGTTTTCCCTGATTTTGTAGAAAATCATAAAAATTAACTGCTTGCAATAGTCTGTTAATTTATTTTCAGCGATTTAGTGTTTTTAATATATATTGATCACAAAAAAGTTTTAAATGAATAATACAAAAAAGTAAATTGCTTTATACAAAATATAATTTATTCAAATTGTTTCTGAAATCTGCAGTTAAATGAATTTAGAATGTCCTTGGAGATATCAAAGTCATCTTCTAAACCTTGCCTTCTTTTGTAAACTTGACTATTTTCCATGTGAATGTCAGTTCGCCTGAGATTCTTGTACATTACTGTATCAAACCCTATTCCCCATCGCCTTGTATTTGTTGATCTAAATTGGCTCCTGGTTTTAGCAGTAATTCAAATGTGAAATGCTTATCTTTGTAAATAAATATTTTTCTTGCCTCTTTTGTAATCTCATCAAATTCTGCATTCACAACTGTGAAATGTACATTTTTGTCTGAGAGCACTTGTGATTTGAGGCATTTTTGGTGCTTCAAATTCACTGCATAAAGTCCGTAGGAGTCCGTAGATATATCGTAGCGACTCGTTATGCCAGCCGTAGGTACTCGGGGCATCAGGTAAGTTGCAATTTTTCTCCACCCGACTTTTTTTAACTTGTGGACATTTTTTATCAGGCTGGAAAAAATGTCCCGACTTACCTGAAGCCCCAAGTACCTACGGCCCCAAGTACCATAACGAGCCGCTATGATATATCTACGGACTCCTACGGCCTCCTACGGATTCGTTACAGACATTCTGCGAGTTTGAATCAAGGGGAAAACTCAGGAGAATTTGTGAATAACTCGGGAAAGTGGGACAGGCCCTTGAGTCTCATCAATAACTGCTGGATGTGATGGAAGCTGCTAACTGCCACTTTTGTTTTTGCTTCACAGCTACTCGAGTTAGCGTTCTCTTAGGGAAAACGCCTTTAGCTTGCTATCTATGTTGAGCTTTTTACCATAGAGACATTTATGGGCTGGGGAGAGCTGTGTTAGCAAAAGAAAGAAGGGGTGGATAGTAACCCAACATACAGGTGGTGATAAGAGAGATAATTTAGAATCCAAGTGGTCTGTGAGTAAATTGAGCAGCTGTTAATCCCCAGCAATGGTCTCCCCTCTCCACTCTGGACAGCTGCAGCCCTGATCCCCAGACCAACACAGTTTCATATCTTAGCCACTTAGAAATCTATTTGTGCTTAAAGCATAGAAATGTAAGAGCGAACGTATGCAGTGTCAGTCCTGCACCCCAGACACATAGAGGGCAGGAGCTGGTACAAGTTCCTGGCACAGCAGCACTGTTGGTAATGCATCTCTACATATAATGCTATAGAGACCAGTTACTGCCATTCCTGGGAACATATCTTGTGCATTAAGTTGAGGTCACAGTTTGCGTTGGTGTGGAGCACCTATATCAGAATATTTTTAGGAGTAGGAAAGAACAACAGATGCTGGTTTAAATCAAAATAGACACAACAGGCAGCATCACCAGAGAGAAGGTGTGAAGAAGGGTCTCGACCCGAAACGTCACCCATTCCTTCTCTCCAGAGATGCTGCCTATCCCGCTGAGTTACTCCAACATTTTGTGTCTACCTTCAGAATATTTTTAATTCCATAACTGATAAATTGAATTTCTAATATAAAAGTCTAGTGCTTTTACAATTGGAATACATCAGAATTTAATTTTCATTTGTGTGATGATTATTCTGATTGTCTAGGAGGAGACTTTTTGCACTTATTGTTCATGTGTTCAGACATAAATTGTGCACTCTGCCACACAATTGACACAGTGCTATAATATCTGTGAAGTAACTTGGGTTTTGCACTAGAAATTAGGTTATGTGCTCAGTATTTTGTGGGATAAATTTTACACCAATATGCACATTTAAATTTGGAAATCTAAAGATGTCTATGCTTCTCTGCAAGGGCCCTCTCTGAAAAAATGTATATCATTCTTAACTATGGATAATTTCAATGGCATGTTTAATGCTGAGCATGTTTAATACTTATTTCCACTTCTGATTAAAAAAATTTAGACTATTAATGCAAAGACTTCTGTCCACTGTTGTTTTATATGTGACCACTATTGTTGATCAATATTTCTACCGATGTTCATCCAAGAATAGGAGGGCATTTGATTGCAGAGATGAATGGCAATTCCGTCCTTCAATGACATAAGAGGGAAGTTGTCAGGATTCACAATTTTTTTTAAATTGCCACTTCAGGACATCAACAAGACTGATGTTGTTCTGGTTGATGTCCCATAGCTTAACATTGGCTAGACATCCAACACAAAATAATGAATTCCCTTTGCAGATGCTGCCTGACTCAGAGTTTCTCCAGCACTTCATGCTCAAGATTCCAGCATCTACAGTGTCCTGTGTCTCCAAAAAAAATAATCTTTCTGGTCATTATCGATCCAGGGTCTTTGAGGCAGTCAAGCAGATTCATTTTTAATGGAGGAAATGATAATCAGAGTTTGCGGGTAGCAGGTAATTATTTTCTCAATGAGATTTGTATGAGGAAATTGCGTAGATTAAGTGGAGAAAACTCAATTACATTTAAGACTAGAAAACATATTCGTTCCTGAATAACCAATAGAATGGACATTTGCTTTGTAGATGAGCAATGTTATATAGTCAAAAATCTATGGTCCATAACTGGTAATAGTCTACTCATGATATAGAATTGAAACAACATTTTCTGCATATTCCACGAAAGAGATGGGCATAGCTTGGGCCTATACAAGTGATCTAGCAATTGGCCCATTCCTTCTCTCCAGAGATGCTGCCTCATCTGCTGAGTTACTCCAGCATTTTGTGTCTACCTTCGATTTAAACCAGCACCTACAGTTCTTTCTCTCACATTTTGTCCACTCCACTGCAAAATCTGCTCAAGGTATGTCTACTTTGAAGAAGTTCTCCTCCTCTCTCCGACAAGAGTTCAGCAACATCCTCTTTTACTGCTCCCCCTCTGATTCCTCCTTCCCTCCGACTCTACGAACACATCTAAACCCAAACCCGTTACCTCAGCCATTTGTTTTCTCGGGACAGATTCAGATTTTTTTTCAGATTCAGATTCAAACTTTATTGTCATTGTGCAGTGTACAGTACAGAGACAACAAAATGCAGTTAGCATCTCCCTAGAATATCGACATAGAATATGAGCAATAAATAAATATATTTACATGCATACAGTCATAGTAGTGCAATTATTATTTTTTTCCTGGTGGGAGGAGTGTCCAGGGGGGGGGGGGGGGTGATTGGCAATCACCGAGGTACAGTGTTGAGTAGTGTAACAGCCGCAGGGAAGAAGCTGTTCCTGGACCTGCTGGTCTGGTAACGGAGAGACCTGTAGCGCCTCCCGGATGGTAGGAGGGTAAACAGTCTGTGGTTGGGGTGAGAGCAGTCCTTGGCGATGCTGAGCGCCCTTCGCAGACAATGCTTGCTTTGGACAGACTCAATTGAGGGGAGTGAGGAACCGGTGATGCGTTGGGCAATTTTCACCATCCTCTGCAGTGCTTTCCGGTCGGAGACAGAGCAGTTGCCATACCATACTGTGATACAGTTGGTAAGGATGCTCTCGATGGTGCAGCGGTAAGTTCACCAGAATCTGAGGAGACACATGGACCTTCTTTAGTCTCCTCAGGAAGAAGAAACGCTGGTGATCCTTCTTGACCAGAGTTGAGGTATTGTGGGTCCAAGAGAGGTCATCGGAGATGTTGACCCCCAGGATCCTGAAGCTGGAAACACGTTCCACCTCCGTCCCATTAATGTGGATGGGGGTGTGCGTGCCGCCCCTAGACTTTCTGAAGTCTACAATGAGCTCCTTGGTCTTCTTGGAGTTAAGGTCCAGGTTGTTGTCAGCGCACCATGCTGCTAGGAGCTGGACCTCCTTCCTATAGGCCGACTCATCGTTGTTGCTGATGAGGCCAATCACCGTTGTATCATCTGCATACTTGATGATGGTGTTAGTACCATGTACAGGTGTGCAGTCGTAGGTGAAGAGGGAGTAGAGGAGGGGGCTCAGCACACAGCCCTGTGGAACGCCGGTGTTTAGGGTGAGGGTTGAAGACGTGTGCTTGTCTAACCTAACAGACTGGGGTCTGTTGTTTAGAAAGTCCAGTATCCAGTTGCAGAGGGAGGGGTCGATGCCCAGGTCATCGAGTTTGGTGATCAGTTTAGATGGTATAATGGTGTTGAATGCTGAGCTGTAATCGATGAACAGCATTCTTACGTAAGTGTCTCTGTTGTCGAGGTGGGAGAGGGCGGAGTGAAGTGCCATTGAGATGGCATCCTCCGTACTCCTGTTCTTGCGGTAGACAAACTGAATGGGATCGAATGTGGGGGGTAGGCAGCCTTTGAGGTGTGCCAGGACCAGCCTCTCGAAGCACTTGGTGATGATGGGAGTTAGTGCAACTGGGCGGAAGTCGTTGAGGCTTGCCGCAGTGGAGTGTTTTGGCACTAGTACGATGGAGGTGGTTTTAAGGCACGTGGGGACAACTGCTTGGGCAAGTGACAGGTTGAAGATGTCAGTCCAGACATCTGTCAGCTGCGCAGCACAGGCCCTGTGGACGCGCCCGGGGATGCCGTCAGGGCCAGCAGCCTTACGTGCATTAATCCTACTCAGTGCCACGTACACGTCGTAGGGGGTGAGTGTGGAGCTGGTGATCGGCAGGGAGCACAGCCTTGATGGCCATCTCTAGATTGTCCCTGTCAAAGAAGTGGTTAAGGTCCTAAAGGAAGGAGGCGTCGCTGGATGTGGGGGTGGTGTTGGTGGGTCTATAGTCCGTGATGGCCTGGATGCCTTGCCACATGCGTCGGGGGTCGGAGTTGTTGTTGAAGTGCTCCTCAAACTTGCCTGCGCCTCCATCTTTTACCTCGTGGATTCCAGCTCCGGTTCCAGACATCCCAGTTCGGACCCAACCCGGATTATAGGTTCTGACAGTTGATCTGCCATTTTACCCAACAGTTCTCCTTCTGTGCGCTGCGTTCTACACTGGCTGCGATGCGCCGGCACCAACGGGCCCTCGCTCTGACTCTCCAACAGCTCCGGGCCTCACTCACCCACACCTGCAACGGACCCCAACTGCACCATCCAACTCCAGATCCACGGCCTCAACAAATTCTAGGCTCATTCCTTCTGTCCAGAGATGCTGCCTCACCCGCTGAGTTACTCCAGCATTTTTGATCTGGAGAATGTGAGTGCTCAAAGTTGTTCAAAGTGAGGACAAATTCAGCCAGATGGATGAATGTGTTGGTGTTAGGGAACTTGCGATGGTTTCCCATGCAACCATAGGAGATGCAATATATCCTTTCACCTCTTCCTTCCCACCATGCAGCAGCTCAGTCTTTCCAGGTGAAGCAGCAATCTACTTTCACTTGTTCAATTTAGAGTACTGCATTCAGTTTTGGTAACATGTCTTTCTCTACATTGAAGAAGCCAAACACAGATCAGGAAATCGCTTTGCAGACTGCTCTTTCCACAGGAGTGACCCTAGCTTTTGATTGCTGGCACTTCATCGGTCTTTTGCTACTCTGATTTTTTTAATTCTGTTTGTGGCTTCTTGTGCTGTTATAACGAGGTCCAATGAAAGATCAGAGCACATTGACCTGCACCAGTCAATATTGAATTCTCCAGGTTTGGGTGATTTGAAAAAAAAAGTGCACATCAGAACTGGTCATTTCTGCTTCTCATTGTCTTTGTGGCTCGGCTCTTTATTTTCTGTAGTCTGACCTGTTACCATTAGCAACAGGTTATACAGTAAGAAGCCTACATCTGAGTTTCATTGCTCCTTCTCTACCACATTACCTATTCCCTTTGTTATCTTGCGTTGTTCCTTTTCTCAGCCCATCTCCCTTCCCCAACTTCTCTGCTACCTAAATAAACATTTTTACCTTGCTCAGTTCTAATGAAGGGTTCTTGTTATGAAATATTTACTGTTCCCCTAGCCACAGATGCTGCCTGACCCATTGAGTGATTCCAGCATATGCTGTTTTTATTTCAGCATCTGCAAATTTTTTCAGATTTTTTTTATGGGTTGAAAACTGTATTTGAGAGCCATTTTTGCAGTCGTGACAATGTAATGAGGTGGATAAAATAAATTCCACCTACGGATAAGAAATTAATGACTACTATTTGTGAAATCTAGAAACAAGAAGCTGGAAGTAACTATCGTATGGAAGGTATATAAAAGGGTATTTAATTGGAAAAAATCATGGAGAAAATAAAAAGCAGCTGAGAAAAGATTTGAAGATTTAGTGGAGTAATTTGGAAGTTGATTGGTTTAGATCTGGGGTAGCAGTGCAGAGTGTGAGATAGAGAGAGAGAGAGAGAGAGAGAGATGATGATGAGAATTGTGGATTTCAGCACACGGCAAATAATGGTTGAAGAAATCTGCAGTCCTGTCAGTTTACGTAGGTTGAAAGCAGGGCTCTGGTCTATCATCTTTATTTCTTTTAAAATGCTAGATCTTAGAAGATAAAGGTAGTCCAGTTTTATAATTGGAGACAGGAATAGCGATAGAATAATTTTGTTGTCGTAACTGCCAGCACTGCTGTATTCCATAGCAAATTGTAGTCTGTTATGTACAAATTCAACATGCAATTTAAATACAATAAAAGCATAGGCAAATGTTGGAAAGAACATTAAATGGGACAAAAAGCAGATGAAAGCATGATATAAATTAAATTAGTAATGAGAACCAAGAACAAAAAATTAAGATCGGTAACTGATTTTAAAAAGAATATTGTCATTTGGATCTACTACATCTTTTTAATATGTAAAAAACCATCCTTTTAAAAATTATTTTTGTTTCCATGGGTGGGGGTTGGGATTAGTGTTACAATTGTAACATTTGTAAAAGGAATTTGTTTAGGTCTTATTTTTAAGTGTTCCTTATCAAGAAAAACTCCCTCTGTTTTAGTTGTGAGCTGCTTTAAAATTGTGCAATTACTATAATAGCCAAATGAAGTTAATGCTGAGGTGTAGTGATTCATTGCCTATCTTGGATTCACCAAATCCTTTATTGTTGAATATGAAGAGTAAGACAATTAAGCTACCAAGATGCTGCACTTCTGAATCTGCTTTTTATGGATAACTGATAATTCTGTTATCTTCTTGATGTTCAGCTTAATAAATGTGTTCTGCATTTCCACTGCTTCAAAATAAAAAGGCATAGGATATGGTTTTGAATCTCTTGGAACAAACTTCTTTAAACATCTATATTGGTCTAGCAGGTTCAAACCAGTAAAATAGGTGATCGGCTGCATTTTGATGCTTTGTCAAATGTTAGGAATATGAAATGTACGTTAACTTGTTCAGTTGATCGTGTGCATTTGCAAAATTTAGGTAAAGAATTAAGAGGCTGCTAAGATTTACTGACATTTACCATTTGCGTGTGCTCATTTCGATGTTCCAGAGGCTGAGAAATAAATATTTGAGCTGCAATACAAGTTGGATTAATACTTTAAGGAGAATTGGGAAAATTAGCGATGGGTTTCAGCAACTAAGTTACAGAGAAAGGTTGAATAAGTTAGGTCTTTATTCTCTGGAGCGCAGAAGGTTAAGGGGGGACTTGATAGAGATCTTTAAAATGATGAGAGGGATAGACAGAGTTGACGTGGACAAGCTTTTCCCATTGAGAGTAAGAAAGATTCAAACAAGAGGACATGACTTCAGAATTAAGGGATAGAAGTTTATGGGTAACATGAGGGGGAACTTCTTTACTCAGAGAGTGGTAGCTGTGTGGAATGAGCTTCCAGTGGAAGTGGTGGAGGCAGGTTCGATTTTATCATTTAAAAATAAATTGGATAGGTATATGGATGGGAAAGGAATGGAGGGTTATGGTCTGAGTGCAGGTAGATGGGACTAGGGGAAAATAATTGTTCGGCACGGACTTGTAGGGCCGAGATGGCCTGTTTACGTGCTGTAATTGTTATATGGTTATATGGAAAGAATGATTCAGTTTTAAATTTGATTGGTGTTTATCTTTTGCTATTGTGATTTTTGCCTTGTTGAAAAATAACTTCAATAAACACTGATCAATTCTGTATAATTTTGTTCTCTTTTCCAAGGTTAATTGTCAACATTCAGATATTTGTTGTAAGACTTTTGGATATGCATATGACTATGGAGGGATGTGGAATATATGCAGGCCATTAAGGGATGTTCTTGGCATCATGTTTGGCTCAGTCATTTTGGGCTGAAGGGCCTGTTTCTGTGCTGTACTGTTTTATGTTCTATGTAAGCTTTGTTGTATTTTGTCTATTTTTACAATGAATGCAGCATGAAGGACATACTTTAAAAATACTTATTTTTAGGCAGACTTCAATTTTTTTCAAGTCTGGTAGGAGAGCATTGATGTAAATGTAGTGTTTGCGAAGAGGCAGTAGACTTGAGACTGGACTGTACAGTGGAAGATGTCAAAATTACCATAAATATGAGCACATCTGTTTCTTATCTTTGTGGTTATGAAGCACAATTGGAAGCCAGAAACATTTAGATTGGAAATTGGCTCCTATTGAAATAAAAACAAATGAACAGGAAGAACATCAGTCTGGATAAATGGACCTTGAACTCTGGCCGTCTTGATCCACCAATCATTATTCTTGATCAGACTGCAGATATTACAAATACTACTACAGACACAAAAAGCGGGACAGGCAGCATCTCTGGAGAGAAGGAATGGGTGACGTTTTATGCCAAGACTCTTCTTCAGACTGTTCTACTTGTAAATTGCCACGTTGTACTTGCAACTCGGTTGTTTAATTGGCTTAATTTCATTAATTTTGCCAAAAGTTCACAAACAACAAAATGCAACTGAACAAGTATGGATTTTGGCAAGCATGAATGATAACTATGAATTGTGGTTTCCAATAAAAATATATTATCAATCGTCAAGTGTCAGCAAAACAGTCATATAAATTACTTTTATTTTTCTCCACTTTTTAATCAAAGATTTTTTACTGGAAATCTGTCTTGAATTTTGTTAACTGGTATCTTCCACCCTTCCCTCCTCTCATAATGGTGAATTCGGATGGGGATTATTCTAAAGCGCAAATTCTTAGTAAAGTGCAGAACAGGTGACTGATATCTCCATACAGAACTCTCCTTGTTGAATGTGTAGGAGAGAACTGCAGATGCTGGTTTAAATCAAATGTGGACACAAAATGCTGGAATAACTCGGCAGGACAGGCAGCATCTCTGGAGAGAAGGAATGGGTGACATTTTGGGTCGAGACCCTTGTTTAATCTTGTCTATGAGTCTCATGAGTGTATCTGATTGGATACACTCATGAGACTGCATTTGGAAATTTCCATTTATGAGTCATTTCTCTTTGGCAATCAATTTTGACACAATTGATTTACAATATCAGAATATGTTTATTATTATTGTCATGTGGTTACTGTGAAAAGCTTTGTTGTTGAGTGCTATCCTGTCAATGAAAAGACTATACATAATTACAATCAAGCCGTTCACAGTGCATAGATACAGGATAAAGGGTATATTATTTAGTGCAAGATAAAGTCTAGAAAAGTCTGATTAAAGATAGTTTAACGTCTCCAATGAGGTAGATGGGAGGTCAGGACTGCACTCTAATTGATGAGTGGATGGTTCAGCTGCCTGATAACAGCTGGGAAGAAACTGTCCCTGAATCTGGAGGTCTAAATTTGCAAACGTCTGTATCTCTTGCCTGATGGAAGAGGGAATGATCAAGGTGAGAATGGTGCTTGATTATGCTGGTGGCCTTGCCAATTATGGATGAAGTAAATGGAAGGGAGGTTGGTTTGTGTGGTCTGGGCTACGTCCACAATTCTCCACAATTTCATGCAGTCTTAGATGGAAATTGGGGGTCTACTGATGCCATTTCGCTCCAATGGTGCACAGAGTGTGCACTGTGCTTGACATGGCCTTTTGTACTTCTAATGATATGAACTAACCAGCATTTCTAAGTTTGTGACCCTCCAATCCCTTTAAAAAATAGACGTCTCTATTTTATATGGGCTTTATGGTTATCGGTGGTTTAATGGTACTTTATTGTCATGTTCTGAGGTACAGTAAAATTCCTTTTTTGCATACAGTTCAGTAAAAGTATTACTATACATAAGAACAATCTTAGTTAAGTACAAGTGTAAAGAAATGATACACTGAGATAGTATACAAGAGTCGTCATGTTTTGGTGCCATTTTGTAGAGTTCTGTACTTGGTCACAGAGGCCCGCTTTCCTGGTAGTATTGCAAGGTCGGTTTGGCCAAGCAAAATTGTCAGTGTCCTCCATCACTCTGCCGGTGCTGGCTGTGACCTATCCCGTCGAGCCCCAGGCTACTGCAGGGCCTCCAGCAGCCTACTCTACCAAGTCTTTGATCCGGACACATCGACGCGATCCATCATTCCTCGCCTTGCCCGACCAGTTTAGTTTATTGTCACATGTACTGAGGTATAGTGAAAAGCTTTTGTTGCCTGCTAACCAGTCAGCGGAAAGACAATAGATGATTACAATCGAGCCATTTACAGTGTATAGATACATGATAAGGGAATAACGTTTAGTGCAAGGCAAAGCCAGTAAAGTCCGATCAAAGATAGTCTGAGGGTCACCAATCGGGTAGATGGTAGTTCAGGACTGCTCTCTAGTTGTGGGAGGATGATTCAGTTGCCTGACCACTGCTCGGTCCTCATGTTCTGGGGTTGCATTCCACAGCTGACTTTGTTAAGATCTTCAATTTCCTGTGTCCAAAGTCAAATTTATTCGTCACATGCACCTGAAGGTGCAGTGAAATGAATTTGCCAGCAGCGATACACTTAAAAAAAGAACACACAATACACAATAGAATTTAACATAAACATCCACCACAGCATTCTTCCCTGTGGTGGAAGGCAACAAAGTTCAGTCAGTCCTCCTCCTTTGTTCATCCGTGGTCATGATCATGAACCCTCTGTAGTCGCCGCTATGGATGGCCAGATACGGACGGCCGGATGTACAGGCCCTCTCGTCGGGATCATTGAAACTCCGATGTCGGGACGGTCAAACACACTCCGTGGGCTGGAGTGCCCGAATAGACCACTTTCCTACCGGAGACCACGGCTTCAGGATGCTATAGGCCGCAGGCTGGCGGTCGGAGGTCTTCTCCGTTGATCCCCGGCAAGGGATCCCAGGCTCCGGATGGTAAGTCCACGCCACGCTCGCGGCTAGAAGCTCCGCAGACCACAGCCCCATGATGTCAAAGTCACCAGGCCAGCGATCGGAGCACTCCCTTCTGGCAACCCCCGGCAAGGGTTTGCCCCGCTCCGCGATGGAAAAGTCCATGCTGCGCCGGGAAAGGCCGCTCCAATTCAAGCTGTTAGGCAGCGAGGGAGGCGACATGGAAAAAGTCGCCTCTTCGTCGAGGAGGTGACCGAAAGCGGAGGTGACCGAAAGCAAAAGAGGTGTAAAGGGATTTCTATGTACATGGATTTCAGGGAGGCCTTTGACATGGGTCCATAGAGGAGACTGGTCCACAGGGCAAGGGTGCATGAGATCCAGGTTGAGTTGATAGGTTGTATCAAAAGCTGTCTTGGCATCCGGAGACAGAGGCCAAAGGCGATGGCGGAGGGTTGTTTGTGTGACCAAGACCAACGGTGGAACAGGCGGAGGAAGATGGCTGACCTTAGTGGAGCGTCACAACAGCTGGGAAGGCGGATGAAGGCTGCAGCAGAAAAGGGACCGGTCGTCTTGGACTCCATGCCACTGGATTCTGACCCAGATCTGTCAAGGACCGTGGGGTGGCTGTCTGTGCACCTGAGCATTTTGGTTATGAGGAGAGACTGGGCAGGCTAGATCTGTTTTCTCTGGAGTGGAGCAATTTAAAAAATGAAATAAGCAAGGCATTTAAAATTATGTTGGAGTTAGATAGGGTAGACAGTGGAAAGTTTTTCCCATGGCTAAGGTAGATAGGACTAGAGGACTCATTTAGGATAAGAAATTCAATTTAAAGGATACCCGAGGAGGAACATTTACACCTAGAGAGTGGTGAGAACTTGGAATACACTGCCTGGGAGAATGGCGGAAGCATAGTCAATAACTGCATTTTCAAAATGTCCTGACAAGCACAGGACAAGATTGGAAGGTGAGATAGTGTCAGAAATCTGAAAAGGAAGGATGATCCAGAAGAAAACTTGAATTATCAACTCTGGAGTTCAATAGAATCTGAGGTTCTGGGCAGGAAAAAGGAAGAAAGAAGCATGGATCTGATATAGGCAGCTGGGATCAAATGTACCCTGGAGAAGTATAAGAGATTGAGAAGCATACTTAAAGAAATCAGGAGAGCAACCAAGGGCATGAGATAACTGGCAGATATGATTAAGAAGAATTCAAAGACATTTTATATGAAGGGGAAAGAGGTAACTACAGAGAAATTAAAGTGATCATCTATGTGTTGAGCCGCAGGAGATGGACAATTGCTCAATTAATATTTCTCCCCAAAACAGAGTGTGGAGAAAAACTTGGAAGGGAATTTAGGGAAAGTTATTGTCAACATGGACGAGTTGAGCCAAAGAGGTTATTTCGGTGCTGTATGAATCTATGACTCTATTTGTAATCCTTGATAGCTAAAGGAAGAGGAGGTCATTTGTTAAACTGCCTGGTGCTGCTAAACGCCAAGAACATCCATGTACCTACACATGGTATTAAGCATGGATCTTTGCATAGTGAGAACAGTGATCTGGGAAATAATGAATATCTTGATTACCTTTAATCGTGGGTGGATCCAAAATGCAAGGAATGGAATTTCAAATGGAGTCCATGTGGAATAGGTTAAAGTTGTAAACTAAGGAAGAAGATGCAGCTGTGGCATCGAGTTCCGTTCACTATAAACAAGAAAGGAAATGAAGATAAGGTTTAAAAAAAATGGCAAATGGAAATCCCATCAGAGAACACAGCTTCTTCATGTTAGATGTTCATGGAAGAGAAAAAAACCCAATGAAACAAGCAATGAATCGAAAGCAACATACTCTCGATACTGGAAATCTTGAATAGGAAATTAATATATTTTATGTAGATCTAGTCACCTTGAATAATAAATTAAAATATCTGCGTCATTACACATGCTGTGACATGCCCAGACAAAATCTAATAACGATTGTGTAATCTTGGTTCAATGGGAACTGCCCATGTGTGCCTAGAATGTGTGCTAATCTGAAGCCAGTAACCATTACTGCCAGATACAGTAATTACTTGAAAACACTGAAGTAATATGCTTGTTTCTTTTCCTCAGAAGTTTAGATAGGAAATAGTATGGATCATGTTCTACTGCTTTATTTTAACAGAATAATATTATTCCTGGATTCACTGATATGGATGCTCCACCAAAAAAACCCTGTCTTCCCCTGAACATACCTAACTCTTTGCCTTTGCTTTCTGGATGCTTCTGTAGTCAAGTAGCAAGACCCAATGGTAATATAGCCTGAAATAATGGACAAACGAGTGAACCTTAGAAATGAAGCGTCGCTGAAACTTTTGATAGTCAGCAACTATGCTTATTTTGTCAGTTCATTTTCAAAAAAATTATTCATTATTAAAAATAATATTTACACATAAAACAAAACAGAACTCACCACCATAATACAAGACTAACAAATATACTAAATAAACTATTATACAACTATGTTACAATCCCTGTCAAGGATGCATTCAACCCCCCACAGTGACCAGCAGTCCCAGAAACCCCCCAGGGTGCCTGTGGACAGCGTGTAGTACTTCTCCAAAACCACCTGGGCACGGACGTAACTCCGGAAAAGGGGCAGGCAGCTGGCTCGGGCAGAGCCCTCTTCCGTCTGGCGCCATGACTCACGGATGGTCAGCTTGGCCAGGCCCAGGAGCAACCCAGCCAGGACATCCTCGGCCCCAACCCTCTCCCCTGCGCACAGGGTTTCCAAAGATGAGGATGGTGGGTGAGAAGTGCAGCCAGATTACTTTGTCAGTTGTCTGTTGCCATGACCTGTCTAGTTTTGAACATCACTAACAGTTCAAAAGTTTTATGAACTTAATTTTTAAAATACAGAAAGATGGACCGTTTTATCTTAATGTTATGATTGATGAGGAATCAGTACCACATTTTAATCAGACAATTTTGATTGAAGTTAATGGAAGTAAAATCCAAAAAAACATTAAAGCAGATTGCTGAATTACTATGCACATTTTAGCACTGCTGCTCAGTTGCAATTGTCCAAAAGTTTGTAATACCTGAACATTAATAGGTGAACATTTTAAATGTTCTTATTCTGGCACCAGTAAGAAGCAGTGGTCTTCAGAAAACCTTAATTCTATTTCTCTAGTTAGATACTACTTGATCTTTTGAATATAGTGGTGTCATAGGATCAGAAGACGTAGAATCCTTGGGGGTGTCGCTAAGAAACTGCAAAGGTAAAAAGACCCTGGTGGGGGTTATTTACAGGCCCCTGAACAGTAGCCAGGATATAGGGTACAAATTATATCAGGAGATACAATTGGCATGTAAGAAAGGCAATGTCACGGTGATCATGGGCATTTCAATATGCAGGTAGACTGGGAAATCAGGTTGTACTAGACCCCAAGAGAGGGAATTTATCGAGTGCCTACGAGATGGTTTCTTAGAGCAGCTTGTAGTTGAGCCTACCAGGGAAAAGGCAATTCTGGATTTGGTATTGTGTAATGAACCTGATTTGATTAGAGAACAGGGTAAAGGAACCACTAGTGACCATAATATAAAATTCAACGTGCAATTTGAGAGGGTGAAGATTAAATTGGATGTGTCTGTATTACTGTTGAGCAAAGGTGACTACAGAGGCATGATGGAAGAGCTGGCTAAAGTTGATTAGAATGGGACCCTAGCAGGAATGACGGTGGTTCGGTGGAATTTCTGTTAATAATTTGCAGGATCTTTTAATTCCAAAGAGGAAGAGAGATTCTACAGAAAAATATAACAGAAGCTAACTAAAAAGGCAATACGGGGAGCAAAGACGAAATATGAAAGGAAGCTAGCCAATAATATAAAAGAGGATATCAAAAGTTTATTCAGATATACAAAGAGCAAGGAAGAGGCAATAGTGGGCATTGGACTGCTGGAGAAGGAATGGTGGGGAATAAAGAAATGGCAGATGAATACGTTTTTTTGCATCAGTTTTCACAGGCAGACATCAGTAATGTGGCTGAAATTCAAGAGAGTTGGGGGGGGGGGGGTGGGATGTTAGTGGAGTGGCTATTACTAAGGAGAAGGTGCTAAGGAAGCTGAAAGGTCTGAAGGTGGATGTCACCTGGACCAGTTAGGTTACACCCCAGGGTTCTGAAAGAGATGGCCTTAGAGATTGTGGAGGCATTAGTAGTGATCTTTCAAGAATCACTAGAGTCGGGAGTGCTTCCAGACGATTGGAAAATTGCAAATATTACTCCGCTGTTCAAGAAGGGAGCAAAGCAGAAGAGTAGAAACTATATGCCGGTTAGCCTGACTTCAGTGTTTGAACATCACTAACAGTGAGATTTTAGAGTCCATTATGAAGAAGTGGACTTTCTGAGTACTTAGAAGCACATGATTTTTTGCACTGTACAACTGTTGCTTTGCAAGATGACAATAAAGGTTGATTGATTGATTGATTAAATAGGCCGAAGTCAGCATAGTTTAGTGAAAGGGAGATCTTGCCTGATGAGCCCGTTAAAATTATTTGAGGGAGTAAATAGCAGGACAGGCAAAGGATAGTCAGTGGATGTTGTTTACCTGGATTTTCAGAAGGCTTTTGATAAAGTGCCACATGTGAGGCTGCTAAAGAAGATGGAAGCCCATGGATCGGGGGGAAGATACTAATATGGATAGCAGATTGGCTACCAGATTCTTGATTAGTATGGGTGTCAGGGGTTATGGGGAGAAGGCAGGAGGAGAATGGGGTTGAGAGGAAAAGATGGATCAGTCATGATTGAATGGCGGAGTAGACTTGATGGGCCAAATGGCCTAATTCTGCTCCTATAAGTTATGAACATGTCTGGCATTTTTGTTCCTTACTTCAGATTTCCTAGATCCGCAGCGTCTTTTGTAGTATCATTGCAATTATTTTACTTGAATGACATTGAATCACAAAGAAATGAATCGTCTTTGGCAAATAAAGCCAAAATGGGACCCAAATTGCTAACCAATGTTTATCTAAATACGGTGTGTATTTGCACGTGCCACAGTTGGGTCTGAATTATTTTTTTGACTAACCTGTATATATTTTGGTCCAGTATTTACATTATTTCACAATTTATATAAAATAGTTGATCAGCTGATGATCAAGTTACATGATTGTTAGTTAAGATGAAGTGTGCCAGCTGTGAAGGAAATTAAATAGAAAGTTATTGGTATAATTCTTCGAAGCAATCGGGAGACCTTTCACTAAAATGCTGTCTTTATTATTGAATTCAACTGAAAAAACCATTGCTGCTGTAGCTAATGTATTTTCATATGAACTGCCAAGGAACATTTCAAGGTGTATTTTGTGGTACATGCTTTTTACAATTCTTATGCTGTATTTAAAAAAAACATTTAAATTAGTGAGGCTCAGCAACCCTGTGAGCTTTCAAAATTGTTCTTTTAAATGACAATATCTGCACTATTCCTAACAGGTTAAAATATTATTATTTTAATTATTGATGAACTTCAATAGTTACTTCCATTTCTAGTTCACTCAATGTTTCTTTTGTAATTCATTTATGAAGAATTTTGATTTGATTTTATGTAGCAAGCAATAACAAACTCTGAAAATAATTGGTAGCAGTGAGGAGAGGTGACATAAGTGACACCTGTAAAATGGTCTCTTCTAATGGTATACCAGAACATTTTGGATTCAAAATTGTGATTGACATGGGATCGCATCAATATTTTATTGAACTTCCTGTCCTGTGACCAAATTAAGGCAATGGAAAAAACTAAATGGGAAAGAAAAATCTTGGTTATGAAGATGTATTTGCCTTCCAAGAATTTCATATGAATGCTTCCGAGGATATAATATGGGAAGACAGCATTTGACAAGTGAAGTCTAGAGAATGTAAATATAAAAGGGTTTCAATGATAGCGGAGATAAAGGGGATTTCAAAATGAGTCATTTTGACGTTAACTTGAGATTGATTGTTTCCTAATCAAAACCAAAGTAGAAAAACAGATTGGAAATGGAGGTAATGTATAAAATAAATTCTAAAGAGGGGCATTGAATCCTGTGTTATCCAAAGAACTTGGACAATTGTAATCAGTAATGGCAACTGATATATAGATAAGTTGATTTTTTTTTTGTAAAGTCCAAAATCATGACTGAAATTTTGGAAGAATAAAGGAATGGTTCCAATATTTACTCCATGAGTCAGGCTCAGATTTAGAAACATAGAAACATAGAAAATAGGTGCAGGAGGAGGCCATTCGGCCCTTCGAGCCAGCACCGCCATTCATTGTGATCATGGCTGATCGTCCCCAATCAATAACCCGTGCCTGCCTTCTCCCCATATCCCTTGATTCCCCAGGCCCCTAGAGCTCTATCTAACTCTCTCTTAAATCCATCCGGTAAAATCCATTTACAGTCAGCGATCCAAATCAACTATTGACAAATTTTGTCTGCCATCAAGCAATGTTGAAAACCTGACCCTTGTTTGTTTACATACCATAATTAAGACCCGCCAGTCACTGGTGAGTCTTCTCTGCAGCAAGTACTTCCAAGTATTCACCAATACAGATTGCACTGAGGAGCTACAAGGTAGGGTTTGGAAGTTTTTAATGTTCTGCTTTAATATAATTCAGATTATTTTCAATATAACTACCCCAAAGGATGTGAATGAATTAAAACAATGTGTGGTTAACTTGTTTTAAAAAGCATAGGAAGTAAAAATAGATATTGTACATCCTGCTCTGTCAGGAATTTTTTAAAATAATTGATTTTGTGGGTGCCAGAATGCAACATAGTGAACTAAACCTGGTTAAACATTCCACTATATTCAAATGTAGCTTAACGCCTGTCTATACAAATCAGTGTAAGAAGGAAGAGGTTATTTTGTGAGATAGGAATGATATAAGAAACGTATTCATTCATTCATATGCGAGAATGTTAAAGAGTGCTGGTTTATACCAAGGATATACACAAAGTGCTGCAGTAACTCAGCAGGTCAGACAGCATCTCTGGAGAAAATGAATAGGTGATGCTTTGGGTCGGGACCCTTCTTCAGGCTGATTGGGAGGGGGGGGGGGGGTAGAGAGAACTGGAAGCAAGACCAGGACAAATCAGGGCTGATAACAGATGACCTTGTGCAGGGAGGTTTAATGATTGACTAAGACATACCCTATTGCTTTGCATTTTTGGTAATCTGTGTGTAAATATCTATTCCTCTATTCCTGCTTGCTATTATGTGTGGGGTGATGGGGGGGGGGGCGGGTCTATAGTACAATCCCATTAGAGAGCTTGCACCTTTCTTATTTCTAAGCCCCACCCATACCGCGTCAGCAGACAAACTCTCCAGTATGTCCTCTCTGTGGCTGTCTCCCTGATCAGTAGTGCATTCCTCTCGATCACCCTGAAACATCGAAACCACAGAGCATTGGGCTGCCAATCATGTCCCTCCCACATTCCCACAATGGTCACAACATAGTAGTCCCAAGTATCAATCCAAGCTCCAAATTCATCTGTTACATTGAGGTTCACTGAAACATTGTAGGAGGTCAAATATTGTGAAGTAGGAATGGGAATAAGAATGAAAATAAAAGCGAATGGTAACTAGCAGTTGAAAAACAAAGGGCATTATTTTGTAAAGTGTTTCATTTGTTTTTCCCCTTGTAGACAAGACCGTGCCATAAGCTTTGATTACAGTATATCAAATGAACAGAGTGTAAGTAAATCATTACTTCACATGGAAGGAGAATTTGGAACCCTGCATGAGGGGAATGGATGAGATGGAATATCAGGTCTTGTCTTTGAGTCCCTGGGCAATAAGAAGGGAGAAGATAAATGTTGCAAAATGGCAGTTTTACCAATGGCAAATAATAGATTGGTAGCTTCAGAGAGCTGAGCTACAAGGAAAGAATTGATAAACTTAGACTCCTTTGCTTTGAAAGAAAGGATCATATCATAAATGTATCAGATATTAATGGGCCTGTCCCACTTTGGCCGTCAGTTACGCGACAGGCCGGTGGCGCGTGAAGATTTCGTGCAGGACGAAGTCCACACTCCTCCACACCGCTCCATGTGCCCGTCCCGCACTACCCACGCGCTACCCACACGCTAGCAGGTCGCGTAAATGGCGCGCGAATGACGGCCAAGAGGGACAGGCCCTTAAGGGTTTTACGGCAATTTCACCCTTACTTAATTCTTATTCTACCATCTTGTGCATTATAAAAGGTGCTAATGGATTTGGAATCAATTAAATTTTGTGTTGAAGTATCTTTAGCTTGTTGCATGTTTGATTAAGATTTGGATGCTCGATTATAATCTCTACATTTAATAGGCTGTCTATTTACCATATGTTGTTATATCCATATTATTGCATACCTTGTATGTAATCTGAGCTACCTTGATCTTTGCATGAAGTAATCCAAGTCTGTACCTACTTGCTTGTGCATCCAAGTCACTGGAGAACCAAAATATGTCTTAATTGAACAATATTGCATTCACACTGAATGAACTCTTAGGAAGACAGAAGCGAAAAGTGTGCATTAAAACATTGAATTGGCATAATACTGATTGAGGGTGCTGTCTGTATGGAGTTTGGACATTTTCCCCGTGACCTGTATGGATTTTCTCCGGAATCTCCGGTTTCCTCCCACACTCTAAAGACGTACAGGTTTGAAGATTAATTGGCTTGGTATAATTGTAAATTGCCTATTGTGTGTAGCAGGACGTGATGTGAGTAATTAGTCAGGGTAGGCAATCTTTGGTCAGTCGGCTTTAAAAAAAAATCTTGAAAACCGCGCATGCGCGGATTGTTCTCTCGACTTTCATAAAGTAATTTGTCAGTCGACTTTTATAAGCTAATTTGTCTTCTAAAGTATTTAAAAACATATAGCTCAAAGAAATTTACTTACCACATTCTATTTGTTATAGCCACTCTTTCCTGTTGTACTAAGCTGTTTTAAATGTTCTAATTATTTTTGTTCATTTGCGCTGTTTAAGTTCTTTAAGTTCTGGTGTTGGTCTGCCATTTTTAATTATTTTGGTCTTTTCCTCATAAGATTGCTTCGAGAAACTTAAGATAATCACTATCGGCTTTTGACCACACATTTCACTGTACCAACTGGTACATGTAACAAATAAATGTATCTTGTATCTTGTATCCATCTTTGAAAAACCCGCCAAGAAACTTGCGCTGTGCATGCGCAGTGCGCTGCGCAGCACATGCATGCAGTCAACGTTGTAAAGGCAGAATTTCAGCTGCCTTTATAGACTGTTGCCACTGATGGCTTGAAACATCGTTGACGGCACATGAGTAGCACATACTTCCGCGTGTTAAATGTACTGCGGATGAAAGGCACGGAAGAATTATGCCTACCTAAGAGATCGATCTCTTAGGTAAGCATCATTCTCCCATGTCTTTACTATTTATATTTAAACCTCTGGTGACTTTGCACCCCACCCAAAGTTTCCGTGAGGTTCCCGGAGGTTTTGGTCACTCTCCCTAATGGTCGAAAGTGATTTCCGCGTAGTCGAGGCTTCTACGTTCCTGCGATTATTTCAACAAAACCAAAACCGGCCTCGACTAAAAATAGGTTGCCGTTTGGTCGAAGCCAGTGGAGTGGGGTTGCTATTTACTTACAGGCAGTCGAAGGCAATCTCCCTCGCTGACCAGCCATTTTGATTGGCTCATTGGAGTTTTCAGCAAAGATCCTATAGGATCTTTGGTTTTCAGGACCTAGAAGATCCGCCAGAAGTTAAAATGCCCACTAACTTTATTAAACTTCTTAAAACTGTCTCCACTCCTTTTCTCCCCATTCTCTCTCCCATTCTCTCTCCCCTTCTCTCTCCCCTTCACTCTCCCCTTCATTCTCCCCTTCTCTCTCCCCTTCCCCTTCTCTGTCCTTCTCTCCACTTCTTTCCCCTTCTCTCTCTCCCTCCGCGCTCTCTAAAGGGCTTACCGTGCCATGTGGCAGCTGTTTACCTTCCTCTTCATCGCGCAGACAGCGCTCCTCCGCTGTCCCTGGCCCCCACCTTCAGGATGTGTTTGTGTGTGTGTGTGCGGTCGGTAGCAAAGATCCTGTAGGATCTTTGGTCAGTAGATGCAGCTCACGCTTCAGTCGAGGCTTTCCTGGTAAGTGACCAAAACCTCTGGTGACTCATGGAAATCTTGGGTGGGGCGCAAGGTCACCAGAGGTTTCCGTTCAGGTTTCCTAAGTGGGACAGGGGCTTGAGGCAACATCTGTTGACTTGTCTAGTTGCAGTGAATACACTGGATTGCTTTTCACAGCGTTCAGTACTTGCAGCAGAATATCATTACTCATATCCGAGATTCGACTTTTGACTGTCATTCGAAAGGGAAATCTGCCTGAACTTGTTTGACTGCTGTTCCCCAAAGCACCAACTTCGCAGCTTCGAAAAGGCATGGCTTGATAAGCTCTTCACCGATGCTGTGAGGTTTCTTAGTCTGTGCGATTCGATAAGCAATCCGGTATGAAGCCTCCAGCGCTGCTTCATTTTGATGAACGCAGTGACCTGTCAAATCGATGCAGGAACCCTTGAGTGCGGCTTCTTTTCGTTTGAAATAGTCCAGGCCCTTCCCCGCCAGGTTGCTGTGACAAGACTCCAAATGGATTTTCAGTTTGCTGTGCTTCATGCTGTCGTGGCTCAAAACCTTGGCACAGATAACACATTGCAGCTTGACCATGGATTTTTGAACAATGCTTGTGAAGCCGAACTTGAGAAATGCTTCACTATACGTGCGCGTCTTGGAAGACATAGTTCACAACACACACAGTTCGTGTGTGTATACGCAGGGCCTCAGAGGAATTTTTTCAGTTGGTACAAAGTTTATTTTGGGCCCCCTTCCCTTCTCCATTAGTCATCCTGCTTTTATCCACCACGCTACGGTTTTATGCCATGAGCTGTAGCCTGTAAGGCAAAAAGGGGTATGGAAGATGAGAGAGGGGTGGAATGGAGCGCTGTTGATTTTCTGCATTTGAGGCCTTATGCTCCTATACTCCATGATAAATATAAATAAATATAAATAAAATAAAAGGATCAGAAAGCACATTTGTTTTGAACATCTTTGTTGATACTACAATACAGATAAGGAGAAAGAATTCACATTGAAAATCCTTTTATATTTTAATGCAGATCACATCATCAGAAGACATAATCTATATTACTAAAAGTCTCATCTTGACCACTTCCTGTTGCACTGTATATTGATTTTAGAAAAAAGCTGCTACTTACAGCTGTGATTTTTGGCCATCTTACACAGAGTCCCCCTCCGCTGCGCAGGACAAGAGGATTTTTCCCATCGATTAAAAATAAAATAGTTATTAGTGTTTAAAAAATGTTGAGATTCACTCTCCTGAAGGCCATGCCCCTTCCGGAGGGACTATAAAACCTGGAAGTGTGGAGGTGCCTCAGTTCTCTGCAAGATGGGGGAGCGAGAGGTCGCAATTCTCAGTCTGTGAGAATTCTCAGAGCTGTGAATAACACTGAACACATGTCCACTAAACTGAGTGGTTTTACTGACCTGTCAGTGCCCTTAATGTGGTTTGAAAATGTAGTTTGAAAATGCAAAAGTGTGTTTTGGTTTGAAAGTGTCAAAGCTGTGCTGCCTTTGATTTGAAAGTGCTAAAGCTGTGTTGCCTTTGGTTTGAAGGTGCTAAAGCTGTGTTGCCTTTGGTTTGAACGTGTTAAAGCTGTGTTGCCTTTGGTTTGAAAGTGCTAAAGCTGTGTTGCCTTTGGGTTGAAAGTGCTAAAACTGCCTTGCCTAATTAAAGCTGCCTTGCCTTATTAAAGCTGCCTTGCCCAATTAAAGCTGCCCTGCCCAATTAAAGCTCCCCTGCCTAATTAAAGCTGCCCTGCCCAATTAAAGCTGCCCTGCCCAATTAAAGCTGCCCTGCCTAATTAAAGCTGCCTTGCCTAACTAAAGCTGCCTTGCCTAATTAAAGTTCCCTTGCCTAATTAAAGTTGCCTTGCCAAATTAAAGTTGCCTTGCTTCTATATAATTAAAAGTTTAATCTTGACCACTTCCTGTTTGCGCTTAATAGAATAGAATAGAAATAATTTAATTGCCACACAACCAAGGTCGGTGGTATTTGGGTTGCCAGCAGCGGTACAATAATAAAGAACACAACCACAATAAAAAATTTACACAAACATCCACCACAGCATTCATCACTGTGGTGGAAGGCACAGATAGATTTATAGATTATTCCTTTAATAATCCTTTTCAGGAAATTACAGTGCCACGACAGCTTCAAGACAAACATAACACCACGCTTTCATACATAACAAGTTAAAATACGTTAAAATACAAGTTAAAATACAATTAATTTAAAAAAAGTGCAGTTATTTATGCTCATTAAAAAGTCTTATAGCAGCTGGTAAACAGGACTTCCTGTATCTCTCCGTTTTGCACATTGGTGCAATCAGCCTCTGGCTGAAGATGCTGCTCTTGATCACCTTCAGGGCATGGAGTGGGTGAGTGGGGTTTGTCATTATGGAACCTAGTTTATTTAGAGTTCTGGCCTCTGCCACCTGCTGGACCGTTCGTTGCTCAGCCCCGACCACTGAGCCGGCCTTCCTGATTAGTTTGTCCAATCTGTTTTTATCCGCTATACAGGCGCCATCTCCCCAACAGGCCACAGCAAAGAACAGAGCACTGGCCACCACTGAATGGTAGACACTGCACAGTAGGGGTTGGCAGATATTAAAAGACCTCAGCCTCCTTAAAAAATACAGTCGGCTTTGTCCCCTCCTGTACACCGCCTCCATATGACACTTCCAGTTCAGCTCACTGTCAAGCTGCACCCCAAGGTACCTGTGATTAGCAACCACCTCCACCTCAGTGCCCTTAATGGTGATCGGCGTTGCTTGAGTCCTCCTCCTCCCCCTCCTAAAGTCCACCACTATCTCCTTTGTTTTTTTGGTGTTGAGATGGAGATTATTGTGTGCGCTCCACTCCACAAAGTTACTTATAATGTCTCTGTATTCCTCCTCATTGCCCCCTTTAATGAGGCCGACAACAGCTGTATCATCCGAATACTTCTGCAAAAAGCAGCTGTTGGTGTTCCATTGGAGATCCGCTGTGTAGATGGTAAACAGGAACGGAGCCAGCACAGTTCCTTGTGGAGCCCCTGTGCTGCTCAAGATGGTGCCCGAGACACTGTTCTGTAGGCGCACGTACTGTGGTCTGAGGGAAAGGTAATCCAAACACCACAGTACCAGTGATGGATCCACTTTCATCTTCTCCATCTTCTCCCCTAGCAGTCGGGGCTGAATAGTGTTGAAGGCGCTTGAAAAGTCAAAAAAAGTAATCCTTACAGATGCATCAGCAGTGTCCAAATGTGTGTACACCCTCTGCAGCATGTAAATGAGGGCATCATCGACACTGATGTTAGGCTGATATGCAAACTGCAAAGGATCCATGTGATTTGACACACTAGTCCTGATGTAGGAAAGGACAAGTCTCTCAAATGTCTTCATTATGTGAGAAGTGAGCGCTACTGGTCTGTAGTCATTGTAGAGAGTGGGATGGGTCTTCTTTGGGACAGGTACCAGGCAAGATGTTTTCCACAGCCTTGGAACCCTCTGTAGACGTAAGCTCAGGTTGAACAGGTGTGTTAAAATACCACACAGCTCTGAAGAGCAAGTCTTCAGTAGCCTTGGGCTGGTGTCATCAGGCCCCACTGCCTTCCCTGGCTTCAGTCTGTCCAGCATCACCTTGACCTGAGCAGTATAAAGAGTCATGGGTGGGGCTGCCGGTGGAGTGGGAGGTGGAAAGAGGGGACTCCGTACAGGTGACATCTCAGGAGTGATGGAGAGAGGGCCAGTCCTCCTCCATTTTCCCCCGTGGTCGGGACCACCACCCTCCACAGCCGTTGCTGCGGGCGTCCAGATGGTAAGGGACAAAGTCAAAGTCAAGGTGAGTCCAGGATCGGCTCTTCCCAACCAGAGACCGCGGCTTCAGGCTGGTGTAGGCCGCAGGCCGGCGGTCAAAGTTTTAAAGTACCTGCCGTGCCGCAGCCGGAAGCACCGCAGTCTGCAGGGCCGGCGGTCGAAGCTCCCCTCCTGGGGTGATGTTAAGTCCATACCGCGCCCGCGGTAGAAGACGGCCGCGGGCCGGCGGTGGAAGCTTCTTCCCCCGGGTCCCCAACGTGAGATCCCGGGCTGTGGACGCCGCACCAGCTGGAGTTCTGCAGACCGCGGCTTCAGGCTGCCGGCTGCCGCGGGCCAGCGTAACGGAGCGCTCCTCTCCAGCGAGGTCTCACCCGCTCCGCGCCGAGAGTCCACGCTGTGCCCGCCGCTGAAGCTCCGGGCGCGTCTCCGGGAAAGTCGGCGCCGATCCCTGCTGTTAGGCCACGGGGGAGGCGACCTGAAAAAGTCGCCTCTCCATGGAAGAGGCGGCCGAAACGGTTTCCCCCTCACCCCCCCACACCACCCCCCACACATAACACACAAAGAAACATTCAAAACACACTTTTAAACATATTAAAAAAATTAAAAAAGTTGAAAAAAGACGGACACACTGCCGACAGGCTGCTGCCAGTGCAGCGCCCCCTACCGATATGATTTTGATTTATTGATTTTGAATATTGAATACCGATCTCCGGTAGGAAAGATTTTTGGCCATCTTACTCAGAGTCCCCCTCCACTCATCAGGTGCCGAGATTTTTTCCATCAATTAAAAATAAAAGAGTTATTAGTGTATAAAAAATGTTGAGATTCTCTCTCCTGTCAATCATGAAATGAAGACCACGCCCCTTCTGGTGGGACTATAAAACAGGGAAGTGTGGGAATGGCTCAGTCTCTGCAAGATGGGGGAGGAAGAGGTCACGACTCGCTGTCTTTAGTGGCGTTGCTTGAAATGGAATTTCAAGGAATAGCCGTGAGTCAACTGCGAGCCCACCAGAGTGAGTGAGTGAGCTGCCAGCACAACAGGCTTGAGTGACTGAGCCGCCAGCCCAAGAATCCATTCGGCCCACAATGTCCATAGTAGCCCTCTGGAAACCAGTCCCTTCAGCACACAACACCCAAACTAGTGCTCCAGAAAGCCCCCCCCCCCCACCCCCACCAATGGCCACCAATATTGGAATTGGTGGAGAGGTGGAATATTGTGTTGGGGGACCAGCCCTCCCGTGTGATGCTGGGACCCAACGGGTCCCACTTAGTCTAGTTATTAGTAAAAAGCAAAAGAAGGTTGATAGGCTTAGTATTTACTTTAAATAAAGAGCTTTCCTGGCCTTTTTTTGTGAAACATTTCGAATCACAGCATGAAAATGTATTTTTCTGGCAATGTTTGATTCAATACTATTGATTCAATACGTTGACATCCTGAAGCTTCTGACATCTGCGGAGCTTCTAGCCACTGGCGTGGCTTACCATCCGGAGCCTGGGATCCCTCGCCGGGGATCGCCGCAGATGATCTCCGACCGCCGGCCTGCGGCCTATAACATCCTGAAGCCGCGATCTCCGGTAGGAAAGTGCCGAGTCGGGTCCTCCAAGCCGCGGAGTGTGTTTGTCCGTCCCGACGTCAGAGTTTGGATCATTCCGACGAGGGGGCCTGAACATCGGGTCGTCCGTAGCGGCGACTACGGAGGGGTTATGGCCTCGACCACAGGTGAACAAAGGAGCTGAACCTTGTTGCCTTCCACCACAGTGAAGAATGATGTGGTGGATGTTTGTGTTAAATGTTATTGTGTATTGTGTGTTCTTTTTAATTGTATCGCTGCTGGCAAATTCATTTCACTGCACCTTCAGGTGTATGTGATGAATAAAATTGACTTTGACTTTGAATACTTAGCCTGGCCAAATCCACAAGACGTTAATAGTATTCTTAAGCTGACACAAACATTTGGAAGCAGGTCACCAAGTCTTTACTCTGTTAACAAGTTCAACAGATCTAATGGTTTTAATTGCATTTACAAAAGTCAGGCAGCATCTGTGTAAAGATAAATGGGGTTAACATTCTACATTTGCGACCCTTCCTTTGAGTTAGCACTCCATGTTTAACACAATAAGCAATAAAAGTTACTAGTTCACTTTATGATCTCTGGGTAAATAGTTTTGATGTCCAGCATCAAGAATGGCTCAATAATACCATTTAAAAACAAAATGGGACAAATTCAATCTGGATGCGTGTTGCCTAATCAGGGTGATCTCAGTTATCAGCAAAGTGTAGAAGGTGTCATGTCAGTACTATCATGTGACATTCACTGGCAATAACCAGCTCACTGATGTTGAGTTTGGGTTTCATCAGGACCATTTGGCTTCAACCCAAATAAACTATTTGGACACCATGGCAGAGTTATATCTAATGGGCCATCAATGAGCCCTGATAAAACTGAAATCAATAGACAAATCAAACACTGCAATGGTTAGTCATCCTTGTGATAAGGACGCTGACTGTAGTTCAGATCATTTATTCCAGGTTCAGCATATCGCTAGGAATTCTGGCCGTTGCTCTGGTTCCAGCCATCTTCATTATCTTCATCTTTGATCTTCCTTCCATCATAAGGTCAGAAGTGAGAATGTACATTGACGAATGTGCACAATTCAATCCCATGTGCAACTCTTCAGCAAATTAAGGTTCATCCCTACATGCATAAAGGCTGAGACAACATTAACGAACGAGCTAATAAATGTCAATCAATGTTCATGCCACTAAAGTTCTAGGTAATGACCACTCCTAACAAGACAGACTCTAACCAGACACTGGTCCAGTTGAGTTTCTAGGCAATAATGACTCCGACTGGGTACACTCTGAGTGTCTTAACTCTTGATATCACAAACTCTCTTGTTCATCTACAAAACATAAATTCACGGTATGATGGCATACCACACACTTGCATGGATGAGTGCAGCTCCAGTAATACTGGAAGCCCAATACCATTCGGCACAAAGCAGCTCACTTGTTTGGTACTCCTTCTACTATCCTGAATATACACACCTTCTAACACTGGCTCATAATGGCCACAGTACATACCATCTATAAAAGGCACTGCAGTTATTTGCCTTGGCTATTGTGGCAATACCTGTTATCTCTAGCTTCAGAAGCATGGCTAAATATTGGTCTTTTCCATTTAGCAAGATTTAACAAGTGGTGTTCCATAGGGATTGGTGCCAGGTCCTTTTAAATAACTAACAATTGACAGCTATATTGGGATCCAACAATCTCTTAATTAACTTTAAATGAAATTACAAAGTAAATTTCAGAATTGTTTAGTCTATTGTCATGTGTTCAGAGGCACAGTGAAAAGGTTTTTGTTGCGTGCAGACTATGATGATTACAATCAAGTTGTCCAGTGTACAGATACGGGTTAAAGGGGCTAAAGGTTTAGTGCAAGGTAAAGATTGATTAAAGATAGTCCAAGGGGTAGATGATAGGTCAGAAGAATTGCAAATGAGCACAGTTGGAGGAAACTTCTAATATTGATTAATTCTTTAGATGATAACCAATTTTGTGGGCTGAACTGTTTTCCATATCTCCTTGCATACATTGCTCCATAAAAGTGGTATCACAGGTAGATAGGGTGGTTAAAAAGGCATTTGGTACCTTGTCCTTCATCAGCAAGTATATTGAATATAGAAGTTGGGACGTTATGTTACAGTTGTACAAGATGTTGATGATGCTGTATTTGGAGTTTCGTGTTTAATTTTGGTCGCCCTGCTAAAGGAAGGATGTTGTTAAGTTGGAAAGAGTGCAGAGAAAATGTATGAGGATGTTATCAGGACTTGAGGGTGTGAGCAATTGGGAAAGGTTGGGCAGGCTAGGACTTTATTCCTTGGCTGCCTGGAGGATGAGGAGTGAACTTATAGAGGTGTATAAGATCATGAGGGTGAATGCACAGTCTTTTACCTGGAGTAAGGGGATCAAGAACCAGAGGACATAGGTCTAGAGAGTGGAGGAGGGGAGGGGGGGGTGATGCAAGGTAGGAGCTGTCATCGGCCGTGAGGTGGTGGGGGAGGGGGGGGGGGGAGAAGAACAAGGGTGGAGCTGGAGCAGGATACATTGTAACTTTGTAAGAGCCATCTACATGCCAACTATTGCATACCTTGAGTATGCAAGCAAAGAATTTCACTATGACTTGTCACATGTGACAACGTATTCAATTCAATTCACCTTGGTCGGCATGGGCAAGTTGGGCCGAAGGGCCTAATTCCGTGCTGTATGACTCAATAGCATTTTCAGAAATCATTGGAGTGACAAGGGCCCAATTACAACATTTATCAATGTAGCATATTCTCGTGTTGCATAGCAACTAACTTGAACAGTGATTGAATATTGGCTCTCTCATAGCAACATTGCTAAGTAGATCAATAACAGGGGCATGGATTGCTCATTATTTTATGTTCCAAGAATTGTTATATTGTTGACACATCTCAAGTCTATTAAGTTTGAAATCCATGAAAGGCATGTCATTTGAAAGGGCAGCATGATTTTTTGAAAATTAATGTTAATATCATGCATGCATCTTCTGAATATTTTCAAAATTGCAACAGTCGGAGATATTACAACCTGCCTCCTCATTATACATGATCCAATTCTAAGGGCATGAAATCATAATTGATGACATAACTTCAAAATGTAGTGCCAAGTTGAGATTGAATATTTGATGACAACCAAGTTTTTAAAATAACTAGCTTTGAAAATGTACAAAAGCAAACTGTTCAGCAATACTGTTAATATCATTCCAACCTTATTTATTATATTAAGTGGGATAGGCGTCCTTTTAAATAAAAATTCTGAAATCATTATAATGTTTATTTGATCCCATTTTTTATGTATATTATGTTAAGAGAGAAATTTGCTTTCTTCCTGGCAGTTTAACTCTTCATTCAAATATCAGTGGCTTGAACCTATAATTGGAATCTATGGATAAAAAAAGTCTTGGAGGAACTCAGTCGTTCAGGCAGCATCTGAGGAGGAAATGGACAGGCAATGATTTTGGTTGGGACCCAGACTTCAAAATGTTGCTCAAGATTCTTGCATCTGCAGTCTACTGTGGCTCCATTGGCATCTATGGAATTAGAATAGGGGTTAGGGTTAGAACGATGGATAGATGACAAAAACATTGTAAGGAAAATATTTTAGCCACTTCACAAATGGCAGCGCCTGCTTAAGGCAAACCAAGTAGGATGATAATAAACAATAGACAATAGGTGCAAGAGTAGGCCATTCGGCCCTTCGAGCCAGCACCGCCTTTCACTGTGATCATGGCTGATCATCCACAATCGGTACCCCGTTACTGCCTTCTCCCCATATTCCTTAAAGATCCCTATCTTTAAGAGCTCTGTCTAACTCTCTCTTGAAAGCATCCAGAGAATTGGCCTCCACTGCCTTCTGAGGCAGAGAATTCCACAGATTCACAACTCTCTGGGTGGAAAAAGTCAAGTCAAGTCAAGAGAGTTTATTGTCATGTGTCCCACATAGGACAATGCAATTCTTGTTTGTTTTTCCTCATCTCAGTTCTAAACGGCTAACCCATTATTGTTAAACTGTGGCCCCTGGTTCTCGACTTCCCCAACATTGGGAACATGTTTCCTGCATCTAGCGTGTCCAATCCCTTAATAATCTTGTATGTTTCAATAAGATATCCTCTCATCCTTCTAAATTCCAGTGTATACAAGCCCAGTCGCTCCATTCTATCAACATTTCGGGAATCCTGGGAATTAACCTAATTAACCTATGCTGTACTTCCTCAATAGGAAGAATGTCCTTCCTCAAATTTGGAGACCAAAACTGCGCACAATACTCCAGGTGTGGTCTCACCAGGGCCCTGTACAACTGCAGAAGGACCTCTTCTCCTATACTCAACTCCTCTTGTTTTGTAGGCCAATATGCCATTAGCTTTCTTCACAGCCTGCTGTACCTGCATGCTTACTTTCAGTGACTGATGAACAAGGACCCCCAGATCTCCTTGTACTTCCCCTTTTCCCAACTTGACACCATTCAGATTTTAATTTGCCTTCCTGTTTTTGCCACCAAAGTGGATAACCTCACATTTATCCACATTAAACTGCATCGGCCATGCATCTGCCCACTCACCCAATCTGTCCACGTCACCGTGCATCCTCATAGCATCCTCCTCACAGTTCACACTGCCACCTAGCTTTCTAATGCTAAGTTTGAAATTCAAAATAGTGGTTTTACTGTCTGATATCTTAGGGGAAGGGGGGAGATGTCTACTGAGAAATTGAACTTATTTTATCCGCACAGTTATTAATACAGTTTAGGGAATTAATTTCAGGGCAATATAGTGATATTTAAGTTTGATTCCCAGTTTATTAATTAGATTTTAGATGTTTTATGTGCAAAGATATCATACCATTTTGAGAGAAAATGACTGATTATATGCCATTTAGAGAGTAGTGATATCTATCATGAATATCTGATGTAAAAGTAAACCATCTAAATGCAGCAGCATATTTGTAACCTGTTGATACAAAGGTGAGCTGTTGGGTGAAGAAAAATATGTAGTTTCTTAAAACAAGGTTTCAGTTCTATCTCTTCGCAACTTCTCATCCATTTTATTTTAATTGAAATGGAGGAAAGCTCTCTTTCTCATAAAATGGTTCTCTTAACCAGTGTTATATTCCGGACGGCAGAATGAATAACAATTTACACGCTGATTGCCTGGATCACGAGAGAGATTTATCACCCAAAATTCCCTGCTTATATTGAACACCAACTCATTAACATGTACATGAATATGTATTACACTGCTCTCCTTTTTTTAAGCATTAAATCTAAGTATTCAGTTACAATTTTGTTGTTGTGATACTTGATTTAAACCAGTATTTATGAAATCTTAAATGATAAACATAATATTTATTTTACATGTCTACACATTTTCATTTTACTTATACAGTGAGTTACTTAATTTACAAACCTAATCTGACTACTGGTTTACGGATCCTGCCTGATCGTCTAACAGTTACAGGTGTAACAGGTTTAGGTGTTGACTCAACTGTTTGCTTTTTTGGCTCTGTTTTAGTACTCTGACTTTGGCCAGAGGAATCTGTTTCTTTGTCTGTACTAACTGAACTTTGTGTTTCAATCACAGTGGTCTGTTCCAACGCACTTTCAGATAAAAACTCAGGGATTAGGACTTCATGCTTAGTTTTTGGTTCATCTTTGGCTGGAATCATTTGATGAACATGAACACTTTTGATCCTATCTCCAACTTCAACTAAGTATTTTTTCGTTCTACACACTTCCACTATTTTCTAAACATCCCATTTGTCTCGACTGGACTTGTTGGGAGGACTGAGAACACGAACCTGCTCATCTGGCTTGAAGTACCTCGCCTTTTTGTGGGAGTCAAAATGGCGTTTTTGACTTTACTGTTTTTGCTCAACTCTCAAGGCCAAATTGGGTTGAACTAGACTTGGGCGTATTCTTAGCGTACTCTTCATCAACAGTTCTGCAGGTGAGTAACCTGTTGTGTGTTGTGTGGTTCTGTACTTCAGCAAGAAACTAGCCAAATGATGTTTCATGCTGAGCTTTGAACTACCCTGCAAAACCTGCTTCTTGAGAGCATCTTTGGTTATTCAAACAGACCTTTCTGCCGACCCGTTGGAGGCTGGATGGTAGGGGGGAACAAGTGTGTGTTTTACACCATTCCGCTGCATGAACTCTTTGAACCGTTCTGAACAAAACTGAGGCCCATTATTAGAAACAAGTTCATCCGGTAAACCATGGAATGCAAAAATTGATCTCAATTCATTTATGGTACACACAGTAGTAGTGCTTGACCCCATATGCTTAACCTCAATCCATTTGGAATGACTATCTACTTGTACCAGAAAGTGATCATTACCCTTTTCACAAAAATCTACATGAACTCTCTGAAAAGGTCTAATTGGCCATGACCAGGGTTGCAGTGGTGTTTTTGGTGGTTTACTCTGGCAATTTTGGCAGATGCTACATTTGCTCACCAGTGACTCGATGTCACTGTCAATACCAGCCCAATACACAAAACTTCTGGCAATTGACTTCATGCTGACAATGCCAGGATGTTCGGCATGAAGTTCATTCATAATTTTGTTTCTCAAAGACTCTGATACAACCACTCTGTAGCCCCACTGAATGCATCCCTGCTCACATGATAATTCATGGCATTGATTATGGAAAGGCTTCAGCTCTGAGTTCAATCCACTATCGATTTCAGTCCAACCATTCAATGTCTGTTCATAGACCCTCTTTAGCACGGTGTCTTTCTTTGTTTCTGCTGCAATTTCTGTTGCAGTCATCGGAAAGCCTTAATCTACCACTTGCAGTGTGTAGATTGAGTTCTCACTTCCCATGTCAGAGTTCTCATGGGGCAACCGGGACAACGCACCTGCAACTGTACTCCACCTTGTACTCCACCTTGTAGTCATACTGGGACAGCAAAATTTCCCAGCGCTGCATCCTTGATGCCGCCATGGAAAGTATAGCTGACTTGGGACCAAGTATCACTAGTAGTGGTTTGTGATCAGTCACTAGGGTGAATGGTCTGCCGAGAAGAAACTGATGGAATTTCTTGATTCCGAAGACGATGATGAGTGCTTCCTTTTCTATCTGTGCATAATTGCCCTCACTCGGTGATAGGGTGTGGGATGCAAAAGCAATTCATTACGTGGGAGATCACTGCACATACACCATAACTTGAAGCATCACAAGCAAGTTTCATCTCGTGTGTCATATCGTAGTGAACAAGGAGTTTGTCACTTGTCAAGTTTTCCTTGCAGATGTCATATGCACGTTGCTGTTCCTTTCCCTACGTCCATTTCACATCTTTTTGTAGCAGATGATGTAGTGGCTGTAGCACAGTTGCTAAATCTGGAAGGAATCGTGCATAGAACTGCACCATCCCAAGGAATGATCGTAGCTCTGACACATTGTTGGGTTTTGGAGCATTCACTATTGCTTCCACTTTCGCCTTCACAGGGCAATGTCCGTTGGCATCTGAGTCCAAGGTAGACCACCTCTGACTGCGCAAATGCACATTTACTTTGTCACAGTTTGACATTGTGGCAGTTCAGTCGTGTGAGAACTTGCTCAAGGATTTTCAGATGTTCTACCATGCCCTCTGTGAATATCAGTAGGTCATCCTGGTTGCACACACAGTGTGGAATGCCTTGTAACATTTTGTCTATGACAGACTGAAAACATTTCGGGGAGGATTTCACACCATAGGGCAGCTTTGTATATGAATACAAGCTCTTATTTGTGTTGATAGTCAAGTACTGCTGACTCCTTGTCGACATTGAGTTGTGAGTAAACGTGAAACAAATCCAGTTTAGTGAAGACTCTTGCTCCACTCAGTTCTGCGTACAGATCTTGCGAGGTTGGAAACTGATATTGTTCGTCATCAACGGCTTGGTTGATTGTGACTTTGTAGTCACCACATAGTCGAACAGTTTTGTCGGCTTTGGGTACGGCCACAATTGGCGTTGCCCAGTTACTCTGGTCTGTCTTCATGAGTACTCCATTCCGCTCTAACCTGTTGAGTTCTTCCACTTGTTGCTTTAGTGCATATGGTACAGGTCTTGGTCGACAATACACAGGTTTCACATCTTGCTTAAGACGAATGTGTGCAGAATACCCTGTTATTCCAGTGTAAGTGTCGGCAAAAATGCTTGCATGTTTGCTTATGACGTTTTCAAGACGTTTTCAAGCTAGTAACCAATCATCTGAGTCCTTCTGGTGATTTACAACATCAGTCACATGACCCCCCTTCACTGGCCTCACAACCTTCGTTTGCCTGTTATATAACTTTGCTTATTTTATTTCAACACAGCAAAACCCCAGTAGGCTCAATTATCAAAGACCTCAAAATATAAGATACATATGTAATACAATGATCACACATCATATACACTTTCCATACCATACCAAGAAGAAAGATATTTCTATAAACCTAAACAAAGTCTAATGTTTACATTCCTACTAAGACAATACATTTCATAAATTGTTTCACTACAATTTTACACAGTTTAAAATATCATTACCTATGTATTTAAAACATTAATTATATGAGTTTGCTGAATTACAGTTTCTAAGTTCAAAACACATACACATCTCCCAACCAGGCATACATGGGTCATAAATCTGTCAATAAGTGTTTGGTGCCAGGATACAACTTAATTCTAATTTGTAGCCCCTTTCCTGCTATCTGCAAGCCAGATTTCCAATCTCACTACAGGGTATTTTACAAATATTACAGAACAAAGCGTAAATTCACAACTCAGAATTAAATCAGAATTACATCTGCTTCTTCGACTTTCTATAAACATATCCATCAATCTAATTCTTTTCCTCTCCAAGCACCCATCCCTTATCACAACCTCATTATAATTTAACATAGCCAAGGCTAACTACAGGGTCTATTATCTCTCAGCCTTGAATTCTGTCTCAAACTCAGCATAACCCTCACAGCTTAAGAATGTGCCATAGAGAAAGAGCAGATGACCTCTGGCCTAAGAAGAGGCCCCTATTCAGCTATCCATTCTTCAACACAAAGTCATATCAAATACAATTTCCTCCAGCGTTACAATTGCCTCAAAGCAATAAACCAAGCCAAGCAGGTTCAAATTCAGGCCTCCATGCTTTGATTCATCTTTCCCTGTGTGTATGTTTCATTGTACTTTATTTCGTTAGGAGATATATGTCTGAAAACCTTAAGCTTTTCTTTTGCAAATTACCTAGCTTATATAAAAGTCACTATCAGAGCGGTTCTATTATATATTTCCTCATAACTTGCCAAGACTACTACAGAAACTTTTTCTCGATATTATCTCTACCACCATGAAGGACAAAGACAGCAAGTGAATAAAACACCACTGTCTGCAGGTACTTTTTAATTGCACACTATCCTAATATTGAAACTTATCATTGCTCCTTCATTGCTGGGTCGTAATGTTGGAACTCTCTTCCCGATAGCATTTTGGGAATTCATTCACCAGATACATTGGAGCAGAAGTACAGTAGGTGGCTTATCATTACCACTTCATGGGCATTTAACAGTGAATAACAAATCCTGGTCTCGACAGCAGAACCAACATTGCAACAAAATGAGTAGATTAAAACAAAAATATAGGATTACAAGAATAGTTAAAAACACCAAAGGCCATTCATCTAGCACTATCTCCTGTCTATCTCTCTGATAGCAAAATGTATTTGGATTTTGCCTCTGTCATAATAATAATAATCTTTCAAAACTCTTTAGATTCTGGAGTAGTTCCTGAGGATTGGCGGGTAGCAAACGTAACCCCACTTTTTAAGAAGGGAGGGAGAGAGAAAACGGGGAATTACAGACCAGTTAGTCTAACATCGGTAGTGGGGAAACTGCTAGAGTCAGTTATTAAAGATGGGATAGCAGCACATTTGGAAAGTGGTGAAATCATTGGACAAAGTCAGCATGGATTTACAAAAGGTAAATCATGTCTGACGAATCTTATAGAATTTTTCGAGGATGTAACTAGTAGCGTGGATAGGGGAGAACCAGTGGATGTGGTGTATCTGGACTTCCAGAAGGCTTTCGACAAGGTCCCACATAAGAGATTAGTTTACAAACTTAAAGCACACGGCATTGGGGGTTCAGTATTGATGTGGATAGAGAACTGGCTGGCAAACAGGAAGCAAAGAGTAGGAGTAAACGGGTCCTTTTCACAATGGCAGGCAGTGACTAGTGGGGTACCGCAAGGCTCAGTGCTGGGACCCCAGCTATTTACAATATATATTAATGATCTGGATGAGGGAATTGAAGGCAATATCTCCAAGTTTGCGGATGACACTAAGCTGGGGGGCAGTGTTAGCTGTGAGGAGGATGCTAGGAGACTGCAAGGTGACTTGGATAGGCTGGGTGAGTGGGCAAATGTTTGGCAGATGCAGTATAATGTGGATAAATGTGAGGTTATCCATTTTGGTGGCAAAAACAGGAAAGCAGACTATTATCTAAATGGTGGCCGACTAGGAAAAGGGGAGATGCAGCGAGACCTGGGTGTCATGGTACACCAGTCATTGAAAGTGGGCATGCAGGTGCAGCAGGCAGTGAAGAAAGCGAATGGTATGTTAGCTTTCATAGCAAAAGGATTTGAGTATAGGAGCAGGGAGGTTCTACTGCAGTTGTACAGGGTCTTGGTGAGACCACACCTGGAGTATTGCGTACAGTTTTGGTCTCCAAATCTGAGGAAGGACATTATTGCCATAGAGGGAGTGCAGAGAAGGTTTACCAGACTGATTCCTGGGATGTCAGGACTGTCTCATGAAGAAAGACTGGATAGACTTGGTTTATACTCTCTAGAATTTAGGAGATTGAGAGGGGATCTTATAGAAACTTACAAAATTCTTAAGGGGTTGGACAGGCTAGATGCAGGAAGATTGCTCCCGATGTTGGGGAAGTCCAGGACAAGGGGTCACAGCTTAAGGATAAGGGGGAAATCCTTTAAAACCGAGATGAGAATAACTTTTTTCACACAGAGAGTGGTGAATCTCTGGAACTCCCTGCCACAGAGGGTAGTCGAGGCCAGTTCATTGGCTATATTTAAGAGGGAGTTAGATGTGGCCCTTGTGGCTAAGGGGATCAGAGGGTATGGAGAGAAGGCAGGTACGGGATACTGAGTTGGATGATCAGCCATGATCATATTGAATGGCGGTGCAGGCTCGAAGGGCCGAATGGCCTACTCCTGCACCTAATTTCTATGTTTCTATGTCATCCTTCACAATTGCCTAATTGTGATCTCATGAAGAAATCTATGCTTTATTTTTTAAATAATATCTTTCATGTAATGATCCTGGTTCACTTTATGTACTACACTGTATATATTGCATGGCATATTAGAGAAAACCAATATGTTCATTGTTAACTGCAGCAATAAAGGAATCGGAACCTCTATATTTACAAGCAAGGAATTATTCATATGTAAATATTCTACTTCCAACTCCAACCACAATTACCCTCTTTGTAAAATAACTGAAACATTTTGTTTCTTCAGAAAGCATGAAATGTACTTGGACAGACATTAATAATGAAAACATATTTATTTTCAAAAAGGCACCCTCAATCCTGATCTTCTCCAGATTCTGATTTTCAAGAATAAACCAAGATTTATCCAAGGTTTAACCAATAATTTTTTTTAATTGTATTTAGTCATGTTGCTGTGCGGAGTTGTGTCACAAAGATCTGTGCTCAGGTGAAATTACAACACGCTGCATTGATATCCCAAGCATGTGACTGAAGTTATTCCTAACATATTCCCTGCAGCTAAGCAGCAATCTATAACAATTGATTTGGAGTCAAGATGATAAGAAAATACTAACATGATTTTTTTTTCTGTTAGTAATTGAGTCTTTTTCTCAGGGTGCAAATGTTAAATACTAGAGGGCACATATTTAAGATGAGAGGGAGGGAGTTTAAATGAGTTTGGGAGGCAAGCTTAGTTTTTATTTTACACTGAGCAGGTACCTGAAAAGTCCCGCCAGGGGAGGTGATAGAAGGAGATATAATAGCAACATTTTAAAACTATTTATAAAGGTGCATGATCAGGCAAAGAATGGGAAGATATTGGCCATGCACAGGCAGATGGGAATAGTTTATACAGTGGTGGCATCAGAGCTGGCATTGACATATACAGCATGAAAACATGTCCTTTTGACCTCTGTGTCCTCGCTGACCACCAGTTCACACTAATTCTGTGTTTTCCAACTTTCGCATCCACTCCTTACACAACACATGGTGAGCCATTGACCTATTCCTGAGATGCACTGATCATATTCTATCCTTGAGCTGTGTCAATTAGGATTAATAAAATGGAAATGTAATTATTATGTTGAGTTTCTTTAAGGATATGTATAGTAGACTGAAATCTGGTTAACAAATAAAAGACAAAGTGTAAATAAGCAGGCTCTTCTTTGATTGGCACATTTTGCTGATTAGACTACTACAGTGGGCTCCAGCAATACAGAATTATATCAACTAGTTAATTGTGGGGACCAAATGTGACATGACACCAAACTAATTGGGAATGTGAGTAGTGATGAGAATGTAAAGGCATTTCACCAGAATACGGACAAAGTAAATGAATGGGTGGCCACATTGTAGATGGAGTACTATGTGGGGCAAGTTGAGCTTATCAACTTTGAAGGAAAAAATAGAAATACTATGTATATTTAAATGGTGAGGGTTTGTGAAATGTCAATGTTCAAAGGATAATGGGTGCACTAGTCACTAACACTAACATAGAGGGAGCAATGGAGGTGGTGCAGCTGGCCTCAGGTCTGATCTGGCAGATTAAAACTGAGCACCCATGAGGTGATGTGGACAACCAGCAACAGCTGAAATGAACATCACCACACTAAAACTTCAAGGCCCTGCATATCCATAAAATGATCATTACGATCAAACTAGCAGCACAAACCAATTTCATTGCGAGTGTGAAAAGGCATACCAGGAGCAGCACCGGGTATACCAAAACATTATGAGATGCCACCGCAGTACACCACAGGATTTCATCCATGCTGAGCATGACCACCAGCCTGCAATAGGTAGCGGTGATCTTGCCAGTAGTGGTTATCATCAAAGCTCTGCAATCCTCTCACATCTTGTGAGAAATAATACATAACGAGGAAAAGGGTGACTAGAGAGAGAGTGGGACCCCTCAGGATTCAAAGCGGTCAACTGTGTGTGGAGCCAGAGGATTTCTCCTCTCTGCTTACCGAGGAGAAAGACAGGAGGATGGAGGAACTTGGGGAAGTCATTGGAAGTGTCTTGGGAGCAGTGATGTGTTACGGTCGAAAAGGTGCTGACCGTACTATAGTGTATGAAGGTAGACAAATCTCCAGGACCTGATCTGATATATGCGAGGACATTGTGAGAAACCAGAGAGGAAATTGCAGGAGCGCTGGTTGAGATTTATGAGTCGTCTTTAAATACAGGAGAGGTGCTGGAAGACTGGAGAATGGCAAATGTTGTGCCTCTATTCAAGAAGGGTTGTAGGGAAAATGCTGGGAACTATAGGCCAGTGAGCTTAACATCTGTCATTGAAAAGCTACTAGAGAGTATTCTGAGGGATAGGATCTACAAGCATTTAGATGGACAAGGGCTGATTAGGAATAGTTAGAATGTGTGAGGTCGTGTCTCACAAATCTGAGTTTTTTGAAGATGTGACCAAAAAGGTCGATGAGGACAGGGCTGTAGATGTATATATGGACTTCAGCAAAGCATTCAACAAGGTTCCGCATGATAGGCTGCTCTGGAAGGTTATATTATGGGATCCAAGGAGAGATAGTTGAATGGATAGAATATTGGCTTAGTGGAAGGAAGCGGGGGTGATGGTGGGTTGCTTCTCGGACTGGAGGTCTGTGACTAGTGATGTGCCTCAGGGTTCGGTGCTGGGCCTGTTACTGTTTGTCATCTATATCAATGATTTGGATGAGAATATGCATGGTAAGATTAGCAAATTTGCAGATGATACAAAAGTGGGTGGTTTTGCAGATAGTGAAGATGGTTGTGAAAAATTGTAGCAGGATCTTGATCGATTGACTAGATGGGCTGAGGAATGGTTGTTGGAATTTAATACAGAGAAATGTGAGAAGTTGCATTTTGGGAAGTCTAATATGGGCAGGACCTACACAGTGAATGGTAGGCCTCTGGGTAGTGTTGTAGAGCAGAAGGATCTAGGAGTGCAGGTGCATGGTTCCTTGAAGGTCGCAGGTAGATCAGGTGGTCAAAAAGGCTTTTGGCACATTGGCCTTCAGCAGTCAGAGTATTGAGTATAGAAGTTGGGAGATCATGTTGCAGCTGTACAAGATGTTGGGTGAGGCCGCATTTAGAGTATTGTGTTCAGTTCTGGGCACCATGCTATAGGAGAGAAGGAAAGGACACAGAGAAGATTTTCGAGGATGTCGCCAAGAATAGAGGGTCTGAGCTATAGGGAGTGGTTGAGTTGGCTGGGTCTCTATTCCTTGGAGCACAAGATGATGAGGGGTGATCTTATAGAGGTGTATAAAATCATGAGAGGAATAGATCGGGTAGACACACAGAGTCTCTTGCCTAGAGTAGGTGAATCGAGGAACAGAGGACAGGTTTAAGGTGAAGGGGAAAAAGATTTATTAGGAATCTGAGGGGGTAACTTTCACTCAAAGTGTGGTGGATGTATGGAACAAGCTGCCAGAGGAGATAGTTGAGGCAGGGACTATCTCAACATTTAACAGACAGTTAAACAGGTACATGGATAGGACAGGTTTGGAGGGATATTGACCAAATGCGGGCAGGTGGGACTGCTGTAGCTGGGATATGTTGGCCGGTGTGACATGTTAGGCCAAAGGGCCTGTTTCCACACTGTATCGCTCTATGACTAAATGCTGGAAGACAATTAAACAGCAATGAGAAGAGGAAATTCCATGAAAATCGCCATCATCAGCAGTGATTGGCTCAACATGAGTGCTGAAGACCTAAAAAAAAAACAAACCTAATCAAAAACCAAAGATGTACTTGCTGTAACAGGTGTACATTGAAAATTCATCATAATGTTTCTCAAATGCCAGGTCTGTTACACGATAAAAGATTGAATGGGATAGGCATTTATTATTTAGAGCTTAGAAAAATGAGAGGTGACTGCTTTGAAATGTATAAAATAACTTTAGTGTATATGCTGGTATGATGTTTCTCTGGCAGAGGATTTCAACTAATGGTCACAGTCTCAAAATGAGGATGGCTGTTTACAACTAAAATTGTGCAAGATGGGGCGAACTGATGAGTAAATATTCTGAATTGTCTTCACTGGAGGATCAAAAAAGCTCTATTGTCGGTTTCATTAAAAACTGAGATTTTTGGAATCCAACTCAATTAACAAATCTATACTTCATGCTGCCTCGGCAACGCAACCAGCATAATCAAGGATGTGTCTCACCTTAGGCAATCCCTCTGCTCCCGTCTAATCAGGCAAGAGGTACAGAAATGTAAATACCCATACCTCCAGATTCTTGGACAGTTTCTTCCCAGCTGTTATCAGGCAACTGAACCATACTATCACCAATTCGGGAGCAGTCCTGAGCTACCATCCATCTCTTTGGAGACTCACAGTCTAAAAATTTGGACTTTTATAGACTTTATCTTGCACTATCTTTCCGCAAATGGGATAGTACATAACAAAATAGCTTTTCACTTTACCTCGGTACACATGACAATAAACTAAACTATAAAATAATAGAAAGGTTATGGTCAATAGGGCTGAAAATAGTATTCTTGGTCTTTGCTGCCTCATATTCTCATGCTCCTTGTCTCTGAAACTCTTATGCTAACCATATTTTCTGTTGTACCAATTCCATTTGCTTTGACAATTCTCTTGTGCATTGCTTCTTTGAACTTTCATTTTCTTTGGTATCTATCTATCTATCTATCTATCTATCTATCTATCTATCTATCTATCTATCTATCTATCTATCTATCTATCTATCTATCTATCTATCTATCTATCTTACTAAAAGTCTGATCTTGACCACTTCCTGTTGTTCTGTATATTGATTTTAGAAAAAAACGCTGCCACTTACGGCTGTGATTATTGGCCATCTTACACAGTCCCCCTCCGCTGCGCAGGACAAAAGGATTTTTCCCATCGATGAAAAATAAGAGTTATTAGTGTTTTAAAAAAGTTGAGATTCTCTCTTCTGAAGGCCACGCCCCTCCGGAGGGACCATAAAACCCGGAAGTGTTGAGTGCCTCAGTCAGTCTCTGCAAGATGGGGGAGCGAGAGGGTCACGTCTCTCAGTCTGAGCTGCGAATAACACTGAACACATGTCTACTAAACTGTGAGTGGTTTTACTGACCTGTCAGTGCCCTTAATGTGGTTTGAAAATATAGTTTGGAAATGCTAAAGCTGTGTTGCCTTTTGTTTGGAAATGCTAAAGTTGTGTTGCCTTTGGTTTGGAAATACTAAAGCTGTGTTGCCTAATTAAAGTTGCCTTGCCTAATTAAAGTTGCCTTGCCTAATTAAAGTTGCCTTGCCTTCTATATAATTAAAAGTCTGTGAATGACACTGTCAGTGCCCTTAATGTGGTTTGAAAATATAGTTTGGAAATGCTAAAGCTGTGTTGCCTTTGGTTTGAAAATGCTAAAGCTGTGTTGCCTTTGGTTTGGAAATGCTAAAACTGTGTTGCCTTTGGTTTGGAAATGCTAAAGCTGTGTTGCCTTTGGTTTGGAAATACTAAAGCTGTGCTGCGTTTGGTTTGTAAATGCTAAAGCTGTGTTGCCTTTGGTTTGGAAATACAAATGCTGTGTTGCCTTTGGTTTGGAAATGCTAAAGCTGTGTTGCCTTTGGTTTGGATATGCTAAAGCTGTGTTGCCTTTGGTTTGGATATGCTAAAGCTGTGTTGCCTAATTAAAGTTGCCGTGCCTAATTAAAGTTGCCTTGCCTAATTAAAGTTGCCTTGCCTTCTATATAATTAAAAGTCTAACCTTAACCACTTCCTGTTTGCGCTTTATATTGATTTTAGAAAAAATGCTACCACGTACGGCTGTGATTTTTGGTCATCATACTCAGAGTCCCCCTCCGGTGCCGAGGATTTTTCCCATCAATGAAAAATAAAAGAGTTATTAGTGTTTAAAAAAACTCTCTCCTGTCAATCACGCCATGAAGGATACGCCCCTTCTGGTGGGAGGGGGGGAGGGACTATAATACCCAGAAGTGTGGGCGTGGCTCAGTCTCTGCAAGATGGAGGAGGGAGAGGTCATGACTCTATGTCCTTAGTGACCTTGCACCCTGCTTGAAATGGTATGAAACTGCACTTGAATTTGGTGGCCTTGCACCCTGCTTGAAGTGGTAAGAAACTACACATGAATTTGGTGGCCTTGCACCCTGCTTGAAATGGAATTTCAAGGAATAGCCGTGAGCCAACTGCCAGCCCACCAGCCGTGAGTGAGTGAGCTGCCAGCACAACAGGCTTGAGTGACTGAGCCACTAGCCCAAGAATCCATTCGGCCCACAATGTCCATACTAGCCCTCTGGAAACCAGTCCCTTCAGCCCACAACATCCATACTAGCGCTCCAGAAAGCCCCCCCCCGCGAGTGCGAGTGTGTGTGTGTGAGTGTGTGTGTGAGGTGGAGGGTGTGTGTAAGTGTGGGTGTGTGTAAGTGTGTGTGTGTGAGTGTATATTGGAATTGGTGGAGAGGTGGAATATTGCGTTGGGGGACCAGCCCTCCCGTGTGATGCTGGGACCCAACGGGTCCCACTTAGTCTAGTAAATACCTAAAGTTCCAAAATGAATGAATTTTTATGTCAATTATTTTCTGTTTGGCTTTCCTTTTTAAAAGAGCGCAGTAAATTGAGACATTAAAAAAACGTTGAGTTGGGTGGTTGGGTGGGGTAGGGTAGGTATGGAATGGGCACATAGGGTGCGAGCATTTTCCAAGTGAAATATGGGGTACTGTTTCCAATTTGCATGTGACCTCACCCCGACAGTGGAGGAGCCCCAGGGCAGAAAGGTCAGTATGGGAAGGGGAGATAAAATGTTTGGCAACTGGGAGATTACGTAGACCAAGGAGGACTGAGCATAGCGGTTCAGTGAAACGATCTCCTAGTTTGCGTTTGGTCTCGTCAATATATAGGTGTCCACACCGAGAACAACGGATACAGTAGATGAGCTTGGAGGAGGTGCAAGTGCCTCACCTGAAAGGACTGTCGGGGTTTCTCGATGAAGTCGAGGGAGGAGGTATAGGGAATAGCTGTTATATCTCCTGTGGTTGCAAGGTAATGTTCCTGGGGTGGTAGTGTTTTGGGTGGGAAGGGATGAGTGAACCAGGGAGTTGCAGAGGGAATGGTCTCTGTGGAAAGCAGAAAGGGGTGGAGATCGGAAGATGTGACTAGTGGTGGGATTCCGTTGGAGGTGACAAAATCAGGCCATTGACCTAAAATGTTAATTCTATTTGTCTCTTCACTGATGCTCCATGGACTGCTGAGTATTTCCAGCATTTTCTGTTTTCATTGCACTAAAACAATATTTCATTGGCTAAGTATTAATTTGAAGGGAAAGCAATACAGCTACTTTTTAAGTACAAGTCTTTCTTTCACTATTCAAATTACTCAAATCTGGTTTTATGTCAAAGCATTGATTCCTGATCATGTTAACATTTTTCATCATCAATCCAGTAATGATTTTCGCCAATTAGATAATCTGATTGTGAATGGGAAATTGACTGTGAATGATGAAGGTGAACAACCCAGATCTTGCACTGAGTTAGGCAGTTGTAGGTAAGAACAAATGGCTCTTAAATAAGAAGCTGTCATTGTGACTATTAAACCATGGGGAGGACATCAAAGGCTTGGTTGGACTACTGTGGACAGGGCGTCCAACAATGACACCATCTTACTCTTGTGGTAATTATTATTCTACCCAGCAGAAAGTTTTTTTCCAGATTCCTTTCGCACTAACTTTATGTGGGTACTTATTTACTATTTGGTTTTAAAGCTATGACTTGGAACAGCTTGGCTAGAGGAATGCCTTGCTCTCGATTCCAAGTACTCAATGCTTCAGCCAGCACATTGTGACAACCCAAATCATTTGCTAAATATAATGGTGTATGCTGTATTTTGATGTCACTTAAGGAGAGAAGGATATAGTTTTCCTAGATGATCAGCGCCTCAGGAGGAGGCTAATATGGATTATGCTGTCAGTCTGATATTTGACCATTGTATGGAGATGCTCGTCCTATTTTGTCATGTCTCCAGGCGATAGTGAGGACGACTTGACAGGTCAACATGCCTTTGTCTTGTTCAAATCTTATGCAGATTTATTCACATGGACATGACAGAATCGCATCTAGCATTACGAGAATTTTTTAATGGAGACACAAGCGAGTGAACATGCTGGATTCTGGAATACAAAATAAAGCTCTGGAGAAACTCAACTCTTTGTTTTTTTGCTCAGGGTCCCAAAGTCTGAAGAACGGCCTCGACACTAAATGTCGTTTGTCCATTTCCCTCCATCGATGCTGCCTGACCTGCTGGTTCATCCAGCACATTATTTATAATTCAATGCTGATCAAATTTATTATTTGTTTCAAAACTCAGTTTGTATTCCTCATTTTATCCCTCAGGTTCCTGCTAAGTCCATTGTTAGAACCCACAATTGGAGAACAACGGTCACAATGTGAGTACACAAAAATGTTTTAATAATTTCTGCATTTTTCTTTCAACATCGATGTAACGTTGTATACTTTTTGAAAGATTACCTTTTGTTAATTAGCCCAGGTGCCAGTATGATTTATGACGTGTTTTCCGGTTTCTACCAATGCTTCTGCAGTTCACCTGCCAATGTCCCGCGCCTCATTTTTCAAGTATATTTGCCTTTATTATGAAGATCTTGACTGTGAGGATTTGGTGACATGGGAAAATCACTGGCATATGCACAGTCCTGCTGCTCCACTCTGTTGAGCTTCTTCGTTGTGGAAAGTTTAATTAAAAATAAAATATCTCAGGAAGAACAACCCAAAAGGTTCAACTGCCTGTGGCCAAGGTGAGAACTGTGTCTTTTAGGCTCAACTTCCATTGGTGATTACTTGCACAATAGCTTATAGACTATTGTGCAATAAATTACCAATGGAAGTTGAGCTTACTGAGATATTTTATTTTTAATTAAACCATCTATATCAAAACCAACTGGCCTTAAGATCACCAAATTGTCCATTTTAACTGATTTCTTGTTCTGCTCTCATTGACTGGGTAAAAATACATTTAATTGAATATATTGGATTTGAGTAATCCTGCTTACACTTTCAATTAATTTTATGCACCATCTAAAGAGGAAATTTGAATTTGCATATGATGCAAAATTATAACGCTTTTTAATAATGGGATCTGTGGGATTTAGAATGTTACATTCATCCTAATACCTTGCTGGAGGATGAGTTCTAATACTGGTTAGAACTCATGGTTTGTGCACATTTATTCTGGAGATTTTCTATCAATATGCCCCATTGTGAGAGATAAATAAAAAGGTGTCAGGTTTTGCGTCAAGAATGTTTTATTGTCACACTAGACCAAGTTAGACCCGTTGGGTCCCATCCCCCAACGCGGGGCGGGGGAGCAGCGTCACAAGGGAGGGCTGGTCCCCGAACGCAATATTCCACCACTCACCCATACCTCCCAACTGCGCAAGCACGGCTGATGGGTTCCCGTTGTGACATAGAAGATGGAGGCATTACTGTGCAGGCTAAGTGCAGACCCATTGGGTCTGCTCCCCCAACGTAAGATTCCACCACTCACACATAGCCCCCAACTGCGCAGGCGTGGCTCATATCTCCTCATCCCCCAGCACTCCCTCCTCTTCCTCTTCACCTTCCCTCTTCATTGCCTGGAGAGGGAGGGGGTAGAGAGGGAGGAGTAGTACAGAGGGAGAGGGGGTAGAGAGGGAGGTGGGGTAGAGAGGGAGGTGGGGTAGAGAGAGAGGTGTGGTAGAGAGGGATGGGGGTAGAGAGGGAGTGGGGTAGAGAGGGAGGGAGGGGGATGGGGGTAGAGAGGGAGAGGGGGGGTGTAGAGAGGGAGGGGGTTGAGGGAGAGCGGCAGAGAGGGAGGGGGTAGAGGGAAGGAAGGGGGGAGAGGGAGGGGGTAGAGTTGGGGGGAAGGAAGGTAGAGAGTGGGAGGGAGAGGGAGGGGGGTAGAGAGGGAGGGGGGTAGCGAGGGTGGGGGTTAGAGAGGGATGCGGGTAGAGTGGAGGGAGGGCGAGGGAGCGAGAGGGAGGGGGATAGAGAGAGAAGGGGTAAAGAGGGTGGGAGTGAGGGTAGATAGGGAGTGGGCATCACACTTCTACCCCCCCCACCCCGATCTCCATCTACCACCCCATCTCCCTCAACCTCATTTCCCTAATCCTCCTCCCCTCACTCCCATTCCCTGCCCCCGGACCTACCCAGGTCGTAGAGCAGCGCTAGGGCCTGGAACTCAACCTGGTTCACGTACTCGGCCCGGCCCTGACTTGGTTCTAGCAGCAGATTATTATTCATCCCCGGGCTCGGCTCTCACTCCAGCTCCAGCACCAGGCTCGGATGGAGCCAGGGCCCGCGGCACCTCCCTTGCCACCAGGTGTCGGGCGTTGGCAGTCATGGCCCCATCCCAAGTCCCAGGCTCAGCTCTCACTCCAGCTCCAGCCCCACCCACCCTTCGGGCGCCAGCAATGGCCACCACGTGAGTGCGCTGGAGTGCCTCTCCCTCCCGGAGTGTCCCATCGTGCCTTGCGAGTCCATTGTGACATCACTCGAGTGCACTGAAGTGCCCCTCCCTCCCGGAGTGTCCCGTCCTGCCTTGCGAGTCAATTGTGACGTCACTCGGGTTTTTTTGTCCGAAATGGGTGAGTTTTCTGGCTTTTTAAAAAACTTTAAACGATTAAAAAGTGCATAAATATACATGGGGAATGCGACGGGAAGATGTTTATCGCCTCGACGGGAAAAATGTGAGTAGAATGTGTGAAAATGGGAAGGCTGTGGCCTAACGTTTGGAAGAAAATAGGAAAATAGAAATTTGCACACACTTACACATAGACAGCCAGAAACAAGACAGAGTTTTGGTAATGTCCCAAAATGGAACAATAAAATTCTTATTTGCTGCAGCACAACAGATTTGTAAACATAATAGTGCAAAGTCAAAAACAATGCCCCCAAATCTATGTATGATCGCGCTTATCGGGTGGCGCCGCGAGTGACTGCCTCGCCAGCAGCGTGTTCATCCTTTCGGTTTTTTTTGTTTTTAGTATCTACCTTCTATATATTACTAAAAATCTGATCTTGACAACTTCCTGTTGTTCTGTATATTGATTTTAGAAAAAACTCTGCCAGTTACGGCTGTGATTTCTGGCCATCTTACTCAGAGTCCCCCTCCGCTGCGCAGGACAAGAGTTATTAGTGTTTAAAAAATGTTGAGATTCTCTCTCCTGAAGGCCACGCCCCTTCCGGAGGGACTATAAAATCAGGAAATGTTGAGTGCCTCAGTCAGTCTCTGCAAGATGGGGATGCGAGAGGGTCACGTCTCTCAGTCTGAGCTGTGAATGACACTGTCGGTGCCCTTAATGTGGTTTGAAAATATATTTTGGAAATGCTAAAGCTGTGTTGCCTTTGGTTTGAAAATGCTAAAGCTGTGTTGCCTTTGGTTTGGAAATGCTAAAACTGTGTTGCCTTTGGTTTGGAAATGCTAAAGCTGTGTTGCCTTTGGTTTGGAAATGCTAAAGCTGTGTTGCCTTTGGTTTGGAAATGCTAAAGCTGTGTTGCCTAATTAAAGTTGCCTTGCCTAATTAAAGTTGCCTTGCCTAATTAAAGTTGCCTTTCCTAATTAAAGTTGCATTGCCTAATTAAAGTTGCCTTGCCCAATTAAAGTTGCCTTGCCTTCTATATAATTAAAAGTCTAATCTTGACCACTTCCTGTTTGCGCTTTATATTGATTTTAGAAAAAACGCTACCACGTACGGCTGTGATTTTTGGCCATCTTACTCAGAGTCCCCCACTGCTCATCAGGTGCTGAGGGTTTTTCCCATCGATGAAAAATAAAAGAGTTATTAATGTTTTGAAAATGTTGAGATTCTCTCTCCTGTCTATCACGCTATGAAGGCCACGCACCTTCTGGTGGGAGGGGGAGGGACTATAAAACCCAGAAGTGTGGGCGTATTATAAGCAAATGTACAAGAGGAAAACAAACGGCATATACAATTATACAGTTATTGTACAGCTTCAATTTTGACTTTTTAGCTTTGAATTAGAAGAAAAGAAAGGAGAAAGAACAAGAAAGAGAAAAAGTGAGATGTGCAAAGATAGGACCCCTAGACTACCAAAGTAGTGTAGCCAAAGAGTGGGTAAAAGAAAGAAAGAAGAGAGGAATAGAGAATAAAAAAGCACAAAAAGAAAAAGAGAGAGAAAAGTGGTGATATACCTGCCTCTCGTCCCTCCCCACCCACCTCACCCAACCCATAGTTAGATTTAAATCCAAAGTTGTGTTGCACCATACTATCCTTGTAATCAATGAATGGTATCCATGTCTCGGAAAAATTATCTGGTTTTTCTGCCAAGACAAGTCTAATATTTTCAAGATGTAGTGTCTCGGACATGTTTGTAATCCACATCTTAAGAGTAGGGACTGATGTATATTTATCACAAATAGGAGAAAGATTTGGGAAGATCTTATTCAGTTTAGACTTTGAATAATAGAGTCTATGCAGTATTTTAAATTGTATTAGCGAATGCCTAATGTTAATAGAACAGTTATGTATGTATGGAAGACTTTCCTCCCATCTGTCTTTTAAAATTGTTAGGCCAAGCTCATCTTCCCAAGCTTTTCTAATTACTTCTGACGATGGGGTTTGTATATTTAGAAGGGTATTATACAGGTATGATATTAACTTGTTTGAACCCAAGTTTCTATTCATACATTCGTCTAGTGTATCTGGAAACATATTGATAGTCTTGGATATATGATTTCACATAGCCTCGTATTTGAAGGTATCTAAAGTATTGGCTGCCTTTCAGATGATCTTTCAACTGTAATTCTTGAAATGAGAGAAGAGTTCCCATCTCATAAAGATCTCCCAGTTTTTTAATTCCTAATCTTTCCCAGTGTGTGAACGTCTTATCTAAAATAGACGGCTTGAACGAAGGGTTGTTGGCAATTGGTGAGAGAAGAGATACATTTCTCAGTGTCTTTAGTGGCCTTGCACCCGGCTTGAAGTGGGAAGAAACTGCACTTGAATTTGGTGGCCGTGCACCCTGCTTGAAATGGAATTTCAAGGAATAGCCGTGAGTCAACTGCCAGCCCACCAGACGGCTTAACAACTGGTTTGGTGCGGCCTTTCTCGGAGATTCCCCAGAGCTTCAGCAGCAGGCGCAGCGGACTTACCATCGCGGAGCAGGGAGATCCCTTGCCGGGGATCGCAAGAACAAGTGCTCCGACCGCCGGCCTGCGGAATATAACATTGTGAAGCCGCCGTCTGCGGATCTTCTAGCTGCTGGCACGCCGTGGATTTTCCATCGCGGAGCGGGGCTATCCCTTGTCGGGGATTGCCAGAAGAAGTGTTCCGACCGCTGGCCTGTGGCCTATAACATCGTGAAGCGGCGGTCATTAGTAAGAAAGTGGCCGATTCGGGAACTCCAAGCCGCGGAGTGTGTGTGTTCCGTCCGTCCCAACGTCAGAGTTCGGACATCCCGACGAAGGGGCTTGTACATCGGGCCGACCAATGCGGAGACTGTGGAGGATTCATGGCCCCGACCACGGGTGAACAAAAGGAGGAAGATTGACTGAATGTTATTGCCTTCCATCACAGTGAAGAATGTTGATTCCTCTGTGGTGGATGTTTATGTTAAATTCTATTATGTTTTCTGTTCTTTTTGATTGTGTGGCTGCATGGTAACTCAAATTTCACTGTACCTTAATTGGTGCATGTAACAATAAATGTGAACTTGAATTTTAATTTATTTGGAGGTTGAGGGGATTCTTTGCTTGGCAGGTAGAGTGTTGGGTGAGTGATTGCAAAGTTGGCTGTCATTGACTGCAGATAAAAGTTATTGATAGCTGTTATCGGGTGGGGGCCGATGCTTGTGGTGGATAATAGGTTTACTTGGGAAAGCCGAATGGCACGGGATGGAGGAGAATAAATTCTAAGATCACAAGCAATGCTGGTGATCTTTATCATGTGGCAGTCCTCGCCTCTCTTCAGATGTCTCATTCGAAAGCTTTGAAAAATGTGGCCATGTGGTGTCAGGTCTAAACATGGATAAACATGACCTTTTTTTAAATAGTTACATGAAATACATATATTTACTGTTGGTTGCTCACTTTCCATGGAAACTCCATTAAAATGAGCATTGGACAGATTTGGCTTCAGATTTGATTTTGATTTTTCATTTTAAAATCCCAACTCAATCCTAGACATTACCTAGATATAAAATAATCTATTTTATGATTTATTTAAATAAACTAATATTGCATTACTTTCTCGGAGGATGCATGAGATCAATAAACAATTTGGTTGAAAAAAGACAATAGACAATACGTGCAGGAGTAGGCCATTCGGCCCTACGAGCCAGCAGCGCCATTCAATTTGATCATGGCTGATCATCCCCAATCAGTATCCCCTTCCTGTCTTCTCCCCATATCCCCTGACTCCGCTATCTTTAAGAGCCCTATCTAGTTCTCTCGTGAAAGTATCCAGAGAACCGGCCTCCACCACCCTCTGAGGCAGAGTATTCCAGTCTCACAAACTGTGTGAAAAAGTGTTTCCTCGTCTCCGTTCTAAATGGCTTACCCCTTATTTTTAAAAAGTGGCCCCTGGTTCTGGACTCCCCCAACATTGGGAACATGTGTAAATAGCTTGTTTTAAGCTTCCCCCAGTCTAATTTCAGTCAAAAACCACTGAATCAAGCGCTTGCGCAACTAATCTTTATTTTGACAAAACACAATTACAGTTCAATCACTTTACCTAACCACCGCGAATTCGATCCTCGTATCTGCCTGATCAAGCCCTCTACGCCTCGCTTAAACAGAGACACTCCAGAAGGTCACGCAGTCCCAAACGCTCTCACAGAAGATCGACGCAGGACCTCGTGGCAGCGGACTATTATAGGTCCCCGGACCTTGAGGGGCCGAACCACATGGGGGTGGTCTCTTTACAATCCAATTACAGATATTGATTAACCCCATACATAACAGACATTTCCCTAACCCAATAATACGGCAGCTAATACATTGTATTCAAACAAGGCCTCTCGCACGAAGCAAACATAACAACATTTACCCTGATCTGCAAGAAAACCAGACAAGGCTCAATACCTCATCCAATCAACACTCGGCAAAGTAGAACTCTGCAACATTATTTACAAGGTGTATGTCTGGTTTGCAGTCATCCAATCCATTCTATGCATTTTGCACTTAATTGACAGGGATTGCAGATGTTCTTATTCTTTTCCTGCAGTTTGGATCTAGGCTCTAGACAAACTGGCACCACTCTGCAGCTTGTCCCAGTTCCACAGAGAGCACTTTCAAATTGACCAAATCTCCCAGCAGCCCTGAAGCTTTTACCCAATGTTAGAGTCCTAGCCCCTTCAATCTGGCCAGGATTAACACATGTTTCCTGCCTCTAGCGTGTCCAAACCCTTAATAATCCTATATGTTTCAATAAGATGCCCTCTCATCCTTCTAAACTCCAGAGTCTACAAGCCCAAGCCGCTCCATTCTCTCAGCATATTACAGTCCCGCCATCCCGTGAATTAACCTTGTAAACCTACGTTGCACTCCCTCAATAGCAAGAATGTCCTTCCTCAAATTAGGGGACCAAAACTGCACACAATTCTCCAGGCCTTATACAACTGCAGAAGGACCTCTTTGCTCCTATACTCAACTTCTCTTGTTATGAAGGCCAACATGCCATTCGTTTTCTTCACTGCGTGCTGTACCTGCATGCTTACTTTCATTGACTAATGAACAAGGACCCTCAGATCCCGTTGTACTTCCCCTTTTCCCAATTTGACACCATTTAGATAATAATCTGCCTTCCTGTTTTTGCTACCAAAGTGGATAACCTCACAGTTATCCACATTAAACTGCATCTGCCATGCATCTGCCCACTCACCCAACCTGTCCAAGTCACCCTGCAATCTCATAGCATCCTCCTCACAGTTCACACTGCCACTGGTTGGTGTTGGTTTCATTCATATTAACTGCTATAATAAACATTTTGTCAGAAACTGAACTGTAGTTCTCTCTTCAGAAGAAAAGCAAGCCTATTCCGTAGTCAGTGTGGTTTTTCTTTGTAGTTTTGGTTGGGAAGATTACTTTTATACAGTGCATGTGATCCTGCAGCAAAATATATATTTGCTAACTGATGCAAAACTTTTTCAACACTTTCATTCTTTTAGCTAATAGTCAGTGCTATTTAGTTGCATTCACGTTGTCTTGTATAGCAAAAGGGAATTACATCATAAAGAATTAAAATTGCCCCTTGCTTTAGTCAGGTGGAGACTAATGTTAGCCTAAATGGTTCTGGATCTTTACGGTTGACAGCTGCAGATAATTGGCTTTTTTCCTTAACAAAGAAGGCTAATGGCCCTGCATGGGATTTGTTACCTTTTATTCTATTGTATAATAATGTATTTAACCATCATTATTTTACATTGATTTAGTACAAAGCGGCTTATGGTACATACAGAGGAAATGATAAGAAAATGGTGCAAAGTGTCTTTCGGATGTGGTGGTCATGTATGAATAATTGCCAGTTATTTTATTATAGTAAAACTTGTTCTACTGAAATATTTTTGCTGAAGTAGATATAAAATTGGAATAGATTTCCTCCAGCATACATTGGATTACCTTAAATAAGATTTTTAAATATATCATTAAAAGTACAGGTTTATAATTTTAAAAAGTTTGTATTGAAGAGTTTATTTTGGATAAATGCCTGTTAGCATTATTTTGAAATATCAGTCTCAAATATATTTCCATACATTTAATTATTTTTATTAGAACAGTCTTATTTTTTCTTTCAAATATTGAACATTTGGGACATTAGCTATTAGCATGGACTATTTACCCTCCTACCATCCGGGAGGCGCTACAGGTCTCTCCGTTGCCGGACCAGCAGGTCCAGGAACAGCTTCTTCCCTGCGGCTGTCACACTACTCAACAATGTACCTCGGTGAATGCCAATCACCCCCACCCCTCCCCCCCCCCGGACACTCCTCCCACAGGAAAAACACTATGTCTGTATACATGTAAATAGTTTTATTTATTGAAATCATATTCTATGTCGCTCTTCCAGGGAGATGCTAACTGCATTTCGTTGTCTCTGTACTGTACACTGACAATGACAATTAAAGTTGAATCGGAATCGAATCGGATCTTCTTATGCTGTTCCATGAACGCACAGTATATTTTTATATGTCACTAGACCAAGGGGGACCCGTTGGGTCCCGTCCCCTCAATGCACGGTCGCTGGTGGGGGGGGGGGGGGGGGGCGGCATCACACACACACTAACTACCACCCCCCCCCCCCCACACACACGCACAGACACTAACCATCCCCCATGTTATTTCAATATTATTCATTGGCTCCTTTTACCCCATCCCCGTCCTATCCACTGACGCATAGCCCCCACCTCGCAGGCGTGTCTAGAGAGGGAGGAGGGGTAGAGAGAGGGGGCAGAGACAGAGGGGCAGACAGAGAGAGAGCGGCAGAGAAAGAGAGAGAGGGAGAGTGGGGCGAGGGAGAGGGTGGAGAGGGGGGTTGGGGGGATGGAGAAGGGGGGAGGTGCAGGGGAGGGGAGGGGGGAGGGGGAGGAGAGTGGGAAAGGGGGGGAGAGGGGATGAGAGATGGAGGGGGTGGGGGGGAGGAGGGGGTGAGGGGGGATGAGGGGAGAGGAGAGGAGGGGGAGGGGGGAGAGGAGAAGGGGGGAAGGGGAGAGAGGGGAAGGGGAGGGGGGTGTTGTGAGGCAAATGAAACTCTTACACTACTCATAATTTACTAAACTTTATTTAAGCTTTAAGCAACTCATTTCTGTAATACATAACTTCAGAAACGTCTGGAAAACATGGCTGATTCCGCAGGCCTTTCCCACCCGAAAACTCCCGCACATGCGCACACTCTGGAAGAGCCCCGCACATGTGCACATGCGCCCACTTCATTCTCCCCTCCTATTTATAAGTTGAGATGGTCAGGAGGTTTAGTACGTCTTGATGACCGTCGCAGCACTGGAGCTTCAGGAGATAATGGTGTTTCAATAGCTGTTGGTACATACATTGCTTGGTCATCAACTTCACTCATATTGTTATTTAGATTTACAATTTTAGAATTACTTATAGAAGTTTCCATAGGGGATGATGGGAGTGTTGGAGGAAGTTCTCGATTAATATTATCAAGGAGTGACGGAGCTGATGGAGAAGACGGACATGGTGCAAGGTCACGAAATGAGACAGTTGACCAACGTCCATCCTGATACTTGATAGTTGCATAAGAAGGGCTAACATCAGTCAGTTCAACTTCATCAACAAAGGGCTCATTCTTATTTGATCGGACATACCGACGAAGCAACACAAGCCCAGGGTTAGCCAACCCTGATGGCAGAGAAGTACCACTAGAAGAACGCCGTTTGAAGTTAAAGAACCGCTCGTGTGGAGTGGCATTGGTAGCAGTTGACAGTAGAGATCTGATGGAGTGTAATGCACCTGGTGGAACACACTTCCACTGCTGATCTGGTATGTCATTTGACTTTAATGCCAGCTTCACTGCTTTTCAAATGATTCCGTTATACCTCTCAACCTGACAATTTTCAATAGGGTGATAAAGGGCAATAGGGGACCAATTGAATAACTACTTTGGTTCCGTCTTCACTAAGGAAAACATAAATAATCTGCCGGAAATAGCAGGGGACCGCGGGTCAAAGGAGTTGGAGGAATTGAGTGAAATCCAGGTTAGTCGGGAAGTGGTGTTGGGTAAATTGAATGGATTAAAGGCCGATAAATCCCCAGGGCCAGATAGGCTGCATCCCAGAGTACTTAAGGAAATAGCTCCAGAAATAGTGGATGCATTAGTAATAATCTTTCAAAACTCTTTAGATTCTGGAGTAGTTCCTGAGGATTGGCGGGTAGCAAACGTAACCCCACTTTTTAAGAAGGGAGGGAGAGAGAAAACGGGGAATTACAGACCAGTTAGTCTAACATCGGTAGTGGGGAAACTGCTAGAGTCAGTTATTAAAGATGGGATAGCAGCACATTTGGAAAGTGGTGAAATCATTGGACAAAGTCAGCATGGATTTATAAAAGGTAAATCATGTCTGACGAATCTTATAGAATTTTTCGAGGATGTAACTAGTAGCGTGGATAGGGGAGAACCAGTGGATGTGGTGTATCTGGACTTCCAGAAGGCTTTCGACAAGGTCCCACATAAGAGATTAGTTTACAAACTTAAAGCACACGGCATTGGGGGTTCAGTATTGATGTGGATAGAGAACTGGCTGGCAAACAGGAAGCAAAGAGTAGGAGTAAACAGGTCCTTTTCACAATGGCGGGCAGTGACTAGTGGGGTACCGCAAAGCTCAGTGCTGGGACCCCAGCTATTTACAATATATATTAATGATCTGGATGAGGGAATTGAAGGCAATATCTCCAGGTTTGTGGATGACACTAAGCTGGGGGGCAGTGTTAGCTGTGAGGAGGATGCTAGGAGACTGCAAGGTGACTTGGATAGGCTGGGTGAGTGGGCAAATGTTTGGCAGATGCAGTATAATGTGGATAAATGTGAGGTTGTCCATTTTGGTGGCAAAAACAGGAAAGCAGACTATTATCTAAATGGTGGCCGATTAGGAAAAGGGGAGATGCAGCGAGACCTGGGTGTCATGGTACACCAGTCATTGAAAGTAGGCATGCAGGTGCAGCAGGCAGTGAAGAAAGCGAATGGTATGTTAGCTTTCATAGCAAAAGGATTTGAGTATAGGAACAGGGAGGTTCTACTGCAGTTGTACAGGGTCTTGGTGAGACCACACCTGGAGTATTGCGTACAGTTTTGGTCTCCAAATCTGAGGAAGGACATTATTGCCATAGAGGGAGTGCAGAGAAGGTTCACCAGACTGATTCCTGGGATGTCAGGACTGTCTTATGAAGAAAGACTGGATAGACTTGGTTTATACTCTCTAGAATTTAGGAGATTGAGAGGGGATCTTATAGAAACTTACAAAATTCTTAAGGGGTTGGACAGGCTAGATGCAGGAAGATTGTTCCCGATGTTGGGGAAGTCCAGGACAAGGGGTCACAGCTTAAGGATAAGGGGGAAATCCTTTAAAACCGAGATGAGAAAAACTTTTTTCACACAGAGAGTGGTGAATCTCTGGAACTCTCTGCCACATAGGGTAGTTGAGGCCAGTTCATTGGCTATATTTAAGAGGGAGTTAGATGTGGCCCTTGTGGCTAAGGGGATCAGAGGGTATGCAGAGAAGGCAGGTACGGGATACTGAGTTGGATGATCAGCCATGATCATATTGAATGGCGGTGCAGGCTCGAAGGGCCGAATGGCCTACTCCTGCACCTAATTTCTATGTTTCTATATGGTGTTGTTTTACTTGTTGCAATTCCTCTATTAGAAAAGTAGTCTTTTAAATCTTTTGACATGAATGAGGTGCCCCTATAGGAATGCATGTAACTTGGAAATCCACAGAATGAAAGTTGATCTAAACATTTGATAACCGTAGCAGCTGACATATTTGGACAAGGAAAAGCAAATGGAAACCTCGAATATTCATCAACTATGGTAAGTATATAAACATTTTGAGAGGAGATGGTAAAGGCCCTTTGAAGTCAATACTCAAACATTCCAACGGTTGAGTAGCTTTGATCAATCTTCCTCTTCAGGACGGAAGAACCTTGGTTTTAATTCAGCACAGATTCTACATGAAGCACATGTCATCTTCACATCTTCTGTAGAGAAAGGTAAGTTTTTGGAACAAACTGTAACAAACGAGTGACTCCAGGATGACACAGCCCATTGTGAAGGTCAGTGAGTGCAGAAGAATGAACAGAGGCACAAAATGCTCGAGTTAATGTATCCGGAGCAACATTATCCTTACCAGGGCGGTACTCAATTGAATAACTATATGCAGATAATTCAATTCTCCATTCATGAATTTTACTGTTTTTAATCTTCGTTCGTTTACGATTATCCAGCAGAAAAGCTACAACGCTGATCTGTTATCAAAGTGAAGTGCTGCCGAGCAAGGAAATGACTCAATTTTCTCACTGCTTCAATAATTGCTGTAGCTTCCTTTTCGACGGGTGGGTAGTGCAATTCACTATCTTGGAGAGTACGAGACATGAAAGCCACTGCTCGTCCTGCTTGATTTAATGGTGCTGATACAGCTAAATCAGAGGCATCACATTCAACAACAAATGGGAGATCCTCATCGATGGCGGATAATGTTGCAGATTCCAATTGGTTCTTTAAAGAAGTAAAGGCACCAATTGCTGTAGAGTCAAGGGGGAAAGATTTTGCTCTAATCAAAGGTTGAATTTTGTCAGAAAAATTTGGTATCCATTTAGCATAATATGCAAACATACCAAGAACCCTTCGTAGAGAGTTTAATGTAGCTAGAACAGGTATCTCTTGGAGTGGGCGGAGTCTTTCTGGATCAGGCTTGATTATCAGGCTCTGAAGAACAGCCACGCCATTAATTACACCAAAAGGAACTCTGCAGTAGTGGTATAATTTCCCATTTGCTTCAAACGCAGTGTATTTATTCTCTGATTCTTTCAAAGGAATTTGGTAGTAAGCACTTTTTAGGTCAAAAGTAGAGAATATCTTATACTTAGCTCATGTATTGATAATCTCTTCTATACGAGGTAATGGAAATGCATCAAGCTCCATGAACTGGTTTATAGTTTGTGAGCAATCAATGCAGAGTCTCTTTCTATGTCTCTCCAAGGGGTCCGGGACCGAGAGGCCCGGGACGGTTGGAGACAGTGGAGGAGGGTCAGGGCGGTGAGTACTTAAATCGGGCGCGGGGCTTGCTTTCACAGAGGCCCGGGACCGTTGGAGACAGTGGAGGAGGGTCAGGGCGGTGAGTACTTAAATCGGGCGCGGGGCTTACTTTCACAGAGGCCCGGGACCGTTGGAGCGAGTGGAGGAGGGTCAGGGCTTTTACCAAAACCCGTAACGTTCCACACTCCATAGGGAGGGTTCTGGTGGAAGCCGCTGATTGGCGGAAGCAGACTAGACGAAGCAGCTGATTGGGTGTAACCTCAGGTTAGCATTTCTGCTTTCTGGTTAAAGGTACAGTGCTTTAGTAAAGGTACAGTGAGCTAAGGGTACAGTGCTTTAGTAAAGGTACAGTGCTTTAGTAAAGGTACAGTGGGCTAAGGGTACAGTGCTTTAGTAAAGGTACAGTGCTTTAGTAAAGGTACAGTGAGCTAAGGGTACAGTGCTTTAGTAAAGGTACAGTGCTTTAGTAAAGGTACAGTGAGCTAAGGGTACAGTGCTTTAGTAAAGGTACAGTGGGCTAAGGGTACAGTGCTTTAGTAAAGGTACAGTGCTTTTTGTTTATATAATAAAGGTGCAGTTTAAAGGGCAAGAGGGAGCAGCTGTTTGTGTCAGATACCTGCTGATTTCTCCCAGCAGTTTCTATTGTATTATACTGGTATCGGATCCAGGGTAAGGCGAGAGAATGACAGTCAGAGCAGTGTACTGTTCTGGATGTTAGATGTGGGAGGTCATGGTGTCGGATGGCCCTCCAGACGTCCACATCTGCACCAGATGCAGAGAGATGGGGCTCCTAAGGGACCGTATTAGGTTCCTGGAGCAGCAGCTCGATGACCTCTGTCTGGTCAGGGAGAGTGACGAGGTCATAGAGGGGAGTTATAGGGAGGTGGTCACTCCAAAACCACGGGAGAGAGACATGTGGGTCACGCTAAGGAAGGGCAAGGGGCAGAGGCAGGAACGAGGGAGTACTCCAATGTCGGTACACCTTGCAAATAAGTATTCCTGTTTGAGTACGGATGGGGGTGACAGCCTACCCGGGGGTAGCAACAGCGGACGGGCCTCCAGCACAGAGACCGGCCCTGTTGCTCCGAAAGGTAGGGAAAAAAAGAAGAGGGCAATTGTAATTGGGGACTCTATTGTTAGGGGGCCGGATAGGCGTTTCTGTGGACGCAGTCGGGAGACCAGGATGGTGGTCTGCCTCCCTGGTGCCAAGGTCTCGGACGTGTCTCAACGCATCCAAGATATCCTAAAATCAGAGGGAGAGGAGCCTGAGGTCGTGGTACATATTGGTACAAATGACATAGGTAAAAAAAGTGAAGAGGTCCTGAAGGGAGGATTTAGGGAGTTGGGAGGAGAGTTAAGGAAAAGGACCAAAAAGGTAACAATCTCAGGATTACTGCCTGTACCACGCGACAGTGAGAGTAGGAATGGAGCGAGGTGGAGGATAAATGCGTGGCTGAAAGACTGGTGCAGAGGGCAGGGATTCAAGTTTCTGGATCATTGGGCCTTCTTTTGGGGAAGGTGGGACCTGTACAGAAAGGATGGGTTGCACTTGAACCCGAGGGGGACCAATATCCTGGCGGGGAAATTTGCAAAGGTCACTGGGGAGACTTTAAACTAGAATGGTTGGGGCGAGGGACTCAAATAGAGAAAGCTAGTAGACAGAATGGGAGGCAGGAAGCAGAAAAGGGAAGCACTCGGACACAAGAGGAGAAAGAAAAAAAAGGAAATAATAAACAGTGAAGAAGCGACGGGGGGTTTCTTAAATGTGTATATTTTAATGCTAGGAGCATTGTAAGAAAGGTGGATGAACTTAGAGTCTGGATAGACACCTGGAAGAATGATGTTGTGGCGATCAGTGAAACATGGTTGCAGGAGGGCTGTGATTGGAAACTAAATATTCCAGGATTTCGTTGCTTCAGGTGTGATAGAATTGGAGGGGCAAGAGGTGGAGGTGTTGCATTGCTAGTCAGGGAAGATATTACAGCAGTGCTTTGGCAGGATAGATTGGAGGGCTCATCTAGGGAGGCTATTTGGGTGGAACTGAGAAGTGGGAAAGGTGTAGCAACACTTATAGGGGTGTATTATAGACCGCCAAATGGGGAACGAGAATTGGAAGAGCAAATATGTAAGGAGATAGCAGATATTAGTAGTAAGCACAAGGTAGTGATTGTGGGAGATTTTAACTTTCCACACATAGACTGGGAAACACATTCTGTAAATGGGCTGGATGGTTTGGAGTTTGTAAAATGTGTGCAGGATAGTTTTTTGCAGCAATACATAGAGGTACCTACTAGAGGAGGGGCAGTGCTGGACCTCCTGTTAGGAAATGAGACGGGACAGGTGGCGGAGGTATGCGTTGGGGAGCACTTCGGGTCCAGTGATCACAATACCATTAGTCTCAATATAATTATGGAGAAGGTCAGAACTGGACCTAGGGTTGAGATTTTTGATTGGAGAAAGGCTAACTTTGATGAGATGCGAGATGATTTAAAAGGAGTGGACTGGGACATTTTGTTTTATGGGAAAGATGTAGAAGAGAAATGGTGGACATTTAAAGGGGTAATTTTAAGAGTACAAAATCTTTATGTTCCTGTTCGGTTGAAAGGAAACAGTAAAAATTGGAAAGAGCCCTGGTTTTCAAGGGAAATTGGACATCTTGTTCGGAAAAAGAGGGAGATCTACAATAATTATAGGCAGCATGAAGTAAATGAGGTGCTTGTGGAGTATAAGGAATGTAAAAAGAATCTTAAGAAAGAAATTAGAAAAGCTAAAAGAAGATATGAGGTTGCTTTGGCAAGTAAGGTGAAAGTAAATCCAAAGGGTTTCTACAGCTATATTAATAGCAAAAGGATAACGAGGGATAAAATTGGTCCATTGGAGAAACAGAGTGGGCAGCTATCTGCAGAGCCAAAAGAGATGGGGGAGATATTGAACAATTTATTTTCTTCGGTATTCACCAAGGAGAAGGATATTTAATTATGTGAGGTAAGGGAAACGAGTAGAGTAGTTATGGATACTATGAGTTTCAAAGTAAAAGAAGCACTGACACTTTTGAAAAATATAAAAGTGGATAAGTCTCCAGGTCCTGACAGGATATTCCCTAGGACATTGAGGGAAGTTAGTGTAGAAATAGCCGGGGCTATGACAGAAATATTTCAAATGTCATTAGAAACGGGAATAGTCCCCGAGGATTGGCGTACTGCGCATGTTGTTCCATTGTTTAAAAAGGGTTCTAAGAGTAAACCTAGCAATTATAGACCTATTAGTTTGACTTCAGTGGTGGGCAAATTAATGGAAAAGATACTTAGAGATAATATATATAAGCATCTGGATAAACAGGGTCTGATTAGGAACAGTCAACGTGGATTTGTGCCTGGAAGGTCATGTTTGACTAATCTTCTTGAATTTTTTGAAGAGGTTACTAGGGAAATTGACGAGGGTAAAGCAGTGGATGTTGTCTATATGGACTTTAGTAAGGCCTTTGACAAGGTTCCTCATGGAAGGTTGGTTAAGAAGGTTAAACTGTTGGGTATAAATGCAGGAATAGCAAGATGGATTCAGCAGTGGCTGAATGGGAGAAGCCAGAGGGTAATGGTGGATGGCTGTTTGTCGGGTTGGAGGCAGGTGACTAGTGGGGTGCCTCAGGGATCTGTGTTGGGTCCTTTGTTGTTTGTCATGTACATCAATGATCTGGATGAAGGGGTGGTAAATTGGATTAGTAAGTATGCAGATGATACCAAGATAGGGGGTGTTGTGGATAATGAAGAGGATTTCCAAAGTCTACAGAGTGATTTAGGCCATTTGGAAAAATGGGCTGAAAGATGGCAGATGGAGTTTAATGCTGATAAATGTGAGGTGTTACACCTTGGCAGGACAAATCAAAATAGGACGTACATGATAAATGGTAGGGAATTGAAGAATACAGTTGAACAGAGGGATCTGGGAATAACCGTGCATAGTTCCTTGAAGGTGGAATCTCATATAGATAGGGTGGTAAAGAAAGCTTTTGGTGTGCTAGCCTTTATAAATCAGAGCATTGAGTATAGAAGCTGGGATGTAATGTTAAAATTGTACAAGGCATTGGTGAGACCAAATCTGGAGTATGGTGTACAATTTTGGTCGCCCAATTATAGGAAGGATGTCAACAAAATAGAGAGAGTACAGAGGAGATTTACTAGAATGTTGCCTGGGTTTCAACAACTAAGTTACAGAGATAGGTTGAATAAGTTAGGTCTTTATTCTCTGGAGCGCAGAAGGTTAAGGGAGAACTTGATAGAGGTCTTTAAAATGATGAGAGGGATAGACAGAGTTGATGTGATCAAGCTTTTCCCTTTGAGAATAGGGAAGATTCAAACATGAGGACATGACTTCAGAATTAAGGGACAGAAGTTTAGGGGTAACATGAGGGGGAACTTCTTTACTCAGAGAGTGGTAGCGGTGTGGAATGAGCTTCCAGTGGAAGTGGTGGCGGCAGGTTCGTTGGTATCATTTAAAAATAAATTGGATAGGCATATGGATGAGAATGGAATGGAGGGTTATGGTATTAGTGCAGGCAGGTGGGACTAAGGGGAAAAAGTTGTTCGGCACGGACTTGTAGGGCCGAGATGGCCTGTTTCCGTGCTGTAATTGTTATATGGTTATATGGGTCATTAACCACGACAACTTGTGCCCGCCAAGAGGAAGAGCTGGGTTCTATGATACCTTCTCGTAAAAGATTAGTTCTGTTGATAAAGTTCCTATCATCTTTACTAAAATGTCTTGATTTTATAGCAATTGGCTTGCACTTAGAGGATAAATTAGTGAATAATGAAGGACATTCAACAGATGCAGCAGAAAAACCACAATACTGCTGGCTTTGACAATACAAAATCAGGCATAGTTCCTTCATACATTATTTGAAGTGATCTGTGCAGTTTCTGAAAATCCTGACCTAGAATTATATCGCTACACAAATTTTTCAAAATACCAAGACATACAGATTTATAGCTAATTTTGTTCAGAATAAAGTCGAGAATACAAGATCCAATAATTTGAGTATTGAGTGTTGTCAGTCATCGAGATTTCTCTATTTGAAGGAATTATAGTTAGATTTAGTTGAGACACAACTTGTTCACTTATAAAACTTTCTGAACTGCCAGAATTAAGTGTATGGCCATTGATGGATACCGTTGTAGCTGCATGAGACAAGCTCTGAGGAAATGCAGCTGTAATTGCACATGAAGAAGGCATATACATGGCAGCAGTCACACTTTTAGTAGTTGCTTTGGACTTGCATACTCTAGAATAATGTCCCTTCTTGCCACAACTATTACAAGTTGCCTCTCGAGCAGGACATATCTCTCTATTATGAATATTACCCCCCGCAAAAGTAACACTTCCTTTTTGAATAAGTATATGCTACAGCAAGGGCACATTTATCAGCAGAAATTGTTTCAGCTTGCTCCATATTAGTACTTGGGTGAGATTCTTTAGTACAGGTGCACAACCTTTTATCCGAAATTCCAAATAACGAAAAGCTCCGAATAGCGGACATTTTTTCGGTCCTTGAAGAAATGTCCTTGAAGACGTTCACCGAGGGCGGCCCGCAGAGGTGACAGCGGAACCTCCGGTCGGTCCTCGAAGAAAGGGGAACTAAATCCCCATTCATAAAAGAGAAGGTGAGGGTATATTGCGCGGGAGGGTTAATAATTGACAATCTGCTGCTGCCTGCCCGCTGAGTTAAAAAGTTCCCACGGTAGACTTACGATACACAGTGTATCGTGAGTCTTGCGTGGGAACTTTTTAACTCAGCGGGCAGGCAGCAGCAGATTGTCGCTCCGTTCAGTTTCACCCCACCTACACCCCTCTGCTTCCCGGCCATGTGTGTGACCCCTTCCCTCCCCTCTCCAGCTCCCCGCTCATTGCACCGGCGCGGGGGCTTTGCACTGTCTTCACGTCGGCGATGCCAGCAGGTCAGTGCCAGTCACCGGAGACGTCAGGACCAACGGGACACCGACCCCCTGGCCCGCTGCAAGCACGGAGATCCCAGAGACCCACAACCATCAGCTTCAGCCCCGTTCCAACTCCAGAGGAAAACTGCAAACTGGCCGGAGACGTCAGGACCACCAGAAGCCGCTCCCCGATGGGCCGCTACGGCGACAAGTGGCAGTTCGCCCATAGCCCGAGCTGCGCCCCCTCATCGGGACACCGACCCCCAGGCCCACTGCAAGCACGGAGATCCCAGATCAGCAACTCCAGCGTTGTGATTTCAATAGTTTCTCCATCCCGATGTCGCACTGCTTAACTTCTGAAAATGAGTTGCTTAAATTGTTGTGAGGCAAATGAAACTTTTACATTACTCGTAATTTACTTAAACTTTATTTAAGCTTTAAGCAACTCATTTCTGTAATACATAACTTCAGAAACGTTAGAGGGGGAGAGAGAGGGAAACAGCATACTGGAACTTGGCGAGCGGGCAGCGCGGACACTGAGCAGGCGGGGCCGACTGCGAGCGGGTGGCGGGCCTTGGTAGCGCTCGGGACCTCGCGGGACCTCTGAAGCCCTCGGAAGCCCAACCAAATTACTGCGTGTTCAGCGGCTTCAATCCTGAGCCCTGGGGTGGGGGAGGGTTGCGGGCGGGGCAGGCGGACGGGCGGCGAACAGATGACTGCGAGTCAGGGGGAGGCGGGGGGACGTAAATCGCAGTGCATGGAAAAAAATGCCCAGCAGGTTGCACGTTGCAAACACTGCGCAGCGAGGAGCAGAGCCATTGTGACGTCACCAGCTCGTTAGCTTTAAAAAATATTTCATTTTTGTGAACAATTTTAATAAATAACTCAAGAAATAATTAATCAAATTTTCAGATGAGGCAATTTTGAGATCGTGAGGTAAATTTCTATCGGAATATGTAAAAATTTCATTTAGCGCGTTGTGTTTTCGAGGAGATGTGAATCACAGGTAAACAAGACGCACACACACACACAAATAAATACATCCACATCCAAGATCAGAATTTTTATAATTATAGAGATTTTAAATTAACGTAAGTCTGTCATAATACCATGGGAGAGAGGCTCTGCTTGGATCGTGGAAGGAATATTCCCTTCAGAAGGACTGATTCTGGGAGGGAGAGGGAAACAGTGAAAGCAAAAAGTGTGGGAAATGGATAGATGTGGTTGACATTGTTGTCAACCTATTTTGGATGGTAATTTAGAATTTAAGAAAAAGGAAAGCCATTTAGAAGTAGTGGAATGGGGAATGCCATTACCAAGAAAATAGAATGGAAATTGTAAAAATGGAGATGTATAATAGTAACCTACATTAGCTGGATGAGAGGAATCTTGGTCCATGTAGCCATGCGAGTGGGTGATATTATAACATATATTGAATGATACCTTATCCCCAGAAGCACAATTAGCGAAATGGCAGAAGGGAAGTGACAAGATAGAGATGAACTATTTTAAAGTGAGGGAAGGATGGAAATAGGGTAACATTTTCCACCTTGAGTTATACCAATGATCACCATCAATATATTATGAAAGAAGTTAGGGTGTGGACTTGAGTAAGACAAAAATAAAGGAGGTATATCTTAACAAAAGGCAATCAAAACTTGAGTCCATTCCAATTCCTATACCAATAGTTTTTAATTTAATGGTCTAAGTAGAATCGGGTGAAAAAATTGTATTAAATTGAATTGTAATGTACAGCATGGAAACAGGCCCGTCAGCCAACTGAGTCCACGCCAACAATGGGTCAACCATTCACACCTATTTTATGTTATCCCACTTTTACATTTGCACTCAACACACTGAGATAATTTTTTTACACCACTCTGTGTAAAAAAAAAAAATGCCCTGCACATCTCCTTTAAACTTTCCCCCTCTGACCTTATGGCTAAGCCCTCTAGTATTTGGCATTTCGATCCTGGTAAAACTCTAGCATACCTGTGCCTCTCATCATTTTATATATTTCTATCAGGAAATTACCATTTGCCGCAACAAATGATGTTGCATAATATTTTTGACAGGCCTGATTGCACATGGAGCTAAGGAAAGCTTTTAGTCTATGTGTTAAGTCAAGAACAAAGAAAATTATTGTATAACAAAAGTATTTCACTTTTGATGGGCTGCAAAGTGGTTTCAAAATGGAGTCTCCTTGTGAGAATGACAAAGGGATGTCATTTTTTATGTATAAGAAGGAACTGCTGATACTGGTTTAAACCGAAGATAGACTAAAAAAGCTGGAGTAATTCAGCGGGACTGGCAGCGTCTCTGGAGAGAAGGGATGGGTGCAGTGATGGAAATTATATGGCGTTTTTTTACATTCGCTACAGGAGTAAACGGGTCCTTTTCAGAATGGCAGGCAGTGACTAGTGGGGTACCGCAAGGCTCAGTGCTGGGACCCCAGCTATTTACAATATATATTAATGATTTGGACGAGGGAATTGAATGCAACATCTCCAAGTTTGCGGATGACACGAAGTTGAGGGGCAGTGTTAGCTGTGAGGAGGATGCTATGAGGTTGCAAAGTGACTTGGATAGGTTGGGTGAGTGGGCAAATGCAAGGCAGATGCAGTATAATGTGGCTAAATGTGAGGTTATCCAATTTGGTGGCAAGACCAGGAAAGTAGACTATTATCTGAATGGCGGCTGATTAGGAAAAGGGGAGATGCAACGAGACCTGGGTGTCATGGTACACCAGTCATTGAAAGTAGGCATGCAGGTGCAGCAGGCAGTGGAGAAAGCGAATGGTGTGTTAGCATTCATAGCAAAAGGATTTGAGTATAGGAGCAGGGACGTTCTACTGCAGTTGTACAGGGCCTTGGTGAGACCACACCTGGAGTATTGCGTACAGTTTTGGTCTCCTAATCTGAGGAAAGACATTCTTGCCATAGAGGGAGTACAGAGAAGGTTCACCAGACTGATTCCTGGGATGGCAGGACTTTCATATGAAGAAAGATTGGATAGACTCAGCTTGTACTCGCTGGAATTTAGAAGATTGAGGGGGGATCTTATAGAAACGTACAAAATTCTTAAGGGGTTGGACAGGTTAGATGCAAGAAGATTGTTCCCAATGTTGGGGAAGTCCAGAACAAGGGAGCACAGTTTAAGGATAAGGGGGGAGTCTTTTAGGACCGAGATGAGAAAAAAAATTCCACACAGAGAGTGGTGAATCTGTGGAATTCTCTGCCACAGAAAGTAGTTGAGGCCAGTTCATTGGCTATATTTAAGAGGGAGTTAGATGTGGCCCTTGAGGCTAAAGGGATCAGGGGGTATGGAGAGAAGGCAGGTACAGGATACTGAGTTGGATGATCAGCCATGATCATATTGAATGGCGGTGCAGGCTCGAAGGGCCGAATGGCCTACTCCTGCACCTATTTTCTATGTTTCTATGTTCCCCTAGTTTTCAATTTCCAGCTCGGGTTTAATGAGTACTGCAGAAAGATTCGAGCCGTTTCTCACTTTATTCAACTCAGACAAAAACGATTTGTTAACGGCCACTGTTAGCACTTGTTAACAGCCAGTTGTTATACAATGTGTCATCAATACATCGATCCACATTCCTCAGTAAATGTAATTGTGTTTTAACACCGTGTTCCTTTGAATAAAATTCAAGGGAGAATTTCTTAAACTCACTGTCAGGGCTACCGGACCGCGAGCCCGGGCTCAGGTAAAATCACGTTATTTTATTATTCCACGTTATTTTATTTGCCTCCCTGCCTCCGTGCCTCTGCCCCGCTCCGCTCTCTGCCCCGCTCTCCGCTCTCTTCCCCGCTCTCCGCTCTCTTCCCCGCTCTCTGCTCTCTCCCCCGCTCTCCCCTCACTTCTCCGCTCTATCCCCCGTTCTCCGCTCTCTCCCCCGCTCTGCCCGCTCTCGAAAACTCGATGATGTATTTTGGGAGGTATTTTGGAGAAAGGAAATGCAAAAAAATATGCACATTTAAAAAATCAGGGTTCAGATATACAAACCTTCAAAAGCAAATGATATGCTACATTTTCAAATGGGAAATAATGCTTAAGAAGGTAATAGAAAACTTGTATAAATCATTGGTTGTGCCATAGTTAGAATATTGTGTTCAATTTTTCTGGAACGATATTTCCTTCAGCTAACAAAAATAATGAATAATTAGACTGAGTTAGTCAATTAGTTCATGGTGCAGTAACGCTTGGCTAGCAGTCACCATTGAATGGTATTCGATATACCAGTTAAGAGGGAGAAGGATGAGTCACAAACAAGGTTCTAAATTTAAGTAAACTTTGGGAAAGTGAGGCAGAAGAGTAGACTATGCAGAGCATTGATAAACAATGTGAAATGTTCCAAGATCTTCTTGGTAATAGACCTGTACATTTTGAATTGAATTGAAATTATTTGTCATTCAAAAATGAATGAAAAGAAATGAATGTTATCCCTAACAACTAAGTTCAGGTAGACAGTAACATGGATAAGGGAGAGCCAGTGGATGTAGTGTACCTGGACTTTCAGAAAGCCTTTGATAAGGTCACACACAGGAGAGTAGTGGGCAAAATTAGAGCACATGGAATTGGGGGTAGGGTATTGATATGGATAGAAAATTGGTTGGCAGACAGGAAACAGAGAGTAGGAATTAACGGTTCCCTTTCAGAATGGCAGGTAGTGACTAGTGGGGTGCCTCAGGCTCGGTGCTGGGACTGCAGCTATTCACAATTTATATTCATGATTTAGATGAAGGACTTAAAAGTAACATTAGCAAATTTGCAGATGACACAAAGCTGGATGGCAGTGTGAACTATGAAGAGGATGCTATGAGGTTGCAGGGTGACTTGGATAGGTTGGGTGAGTGGGAGGATGCATGGCAGATGCAGTATAATGTGGATAAATGTGAGGTTATCCACTTTAGTGGCAAGAACAAGAGACAAATTATCATCTGAATGGCAGGTAGACACAATGCTGGAGTAACTCAGCGGGTCAGGCAGCATCTCTGGAGCAAAGTAATGGGTGACGTTTCGGGTCGAGACCCTTCTTCTGTGTCAGATTAGGAAAAGGGGAAGTGCAACGAGACCTGGATGTACTTGTGCATCAGTTACTGAAAGTAAGCATGCAAGAAACGGCAGGCAGTGAAGAAAACTAATGGCATGTTGGCCTTCATAATGATAGGATTTGAGTATAGGAGCAAAGAGGTCATTCTGCAGTTGTACAGAGCCCTGGTGAGACAACACCTGGAGTATTGTGTGCAGTTTTGGTCCCTTAATTTGAGGAAGGACATTCTTGCTATTGAGGGAGTGCAGCATAGGCTTACAAGGTTAATTCCTGGGATGGCGGGACTGTCATATGCTGAGAGAATGGAGCAGCTGGGCTTGTACACTCTAAAGTTTAGGATGAGAGGGTATCTCATTGAAACATATAAGATTGTTAAGGGTTTGGACACGCTAGAGGCAGGAAACATGTTCCCGATGTTGGGGGAGTCCAGAACCAGGGGCCACAGTTTAACAATAAGTAATAAGCCATTTAGAACGGAGACGAGGAAACACTTTTTCTCACAGAGAATGGTGAGTCTGTGGAATTCACTGGTTCAGAGGGCGGTGGAGGCAGGTTCTCTGGATGCTTTCAAGAGAGAACTAGATAGGGCTCTTAAAAATAGCGGAGTCAGGGAATATGGGGAGAAGGCAGGAACGGGGTACTGATTGGGAATGATCAGCCATGATCACATTAAATGGCGGTGCTGGCTCGGAGGGCCGAATGGCCTACTCCTGCACATACTGTCTATTGTCTACACCTGGAGTATTGTGTGCAGTTTTGGTCTCCTAATTTGAGGAAGGACATTCTTGCTATTGAGGGAGTGCAATATAGGTTCACGAGATTAATTCCCGGGATGGCAGAAATGTCATATGATGAAAGAATGGAACGACTGGGCTTGTATCCACTGGAATTTAGAAGGATGAGAGGCAATCTTATAGAAACATAAAATTATTAAGGGATTGGACACGCTAGATGCAGGAAACATGTTCCCAATGTTGGAGGAGTCCAGAACCAAAGGCCACAGTTTAAGAATACGGGGTAGGCCATTTAGAACTGAGATGAGGAAAAACCTTTTCACCCAGATTGTTGTGAATTTGTGGAATTATCTGCCTCAGAAGGCAGTGGAGGCTGACTCATCGGATGCATTCAAAAGAGAGTTAGATAGAACTCTTAGGGCTAGTGGAATCAAGGGATATGGGGAGAAGGCAGGAATAGGGTACTGATTGTGGATGATCAGCCATGATCACATTGAATGGTTCGAAGGGCGGAATGGCCTACTCCTGCACCTATTTTCTATGTATCTATGTAAAATCTGGAATAACTCAACAGAACAGGCAGCATCTCTGGAGAGAAGGAATGGATGACGTTTTGGGTCAAGACCGTTTTTCATACTGATGTCGGGGATGAGTGGGACAGAGATAGCATGCAGTCGGAGACAGTAAGACTGGTGGGAGAACTGGGAAGGGGGAGAGGATGGAGAGAGAGGGAAAGCAAGGGCTATTTGAAGTTAGAGAAGTCAATGTTCATACCGCTGGGGTGTAAGCTACCCAAGCAAAATATGAGGTGCTGATCCTCCAATTTGTGCTGGGCCTCACTCTGACAATGGAGGAGGCCCAGGACAGAAAGGTCAGATTGGGAATGGGAGGGGAATGGCGTGAATTCACAGCTTTATCCTGCGCTACTTAATCCAAGGGCGAGCGGACAGACGGACGAAAGCAACGATCATAGAGTGGAATAGATGACATTTCGGGTCGAGACCCTTCTTCAGACTGAGTCAGGGGAAAGAGGAACAAGAGATATAGACGGTACTAAGGACAAATGAATTGAAGATATGTCTATACCTCCCGTTTCCCTTGACTGTCAGTCTGAAGAAGGGTCTCGACCCGTAATGTAATCTATTCCACTTTATGATCATTGCTTTCGTCTGTCTGAGAGAGAGATGCAAAAAAGCAGCTATGACATATAATACACAATACACAATAAACTATATTATAAATACACAATAAACAAGTTATACATTCTTGTACTCTTACATGGGTAAGACCACACATAAAAAATCCCCACCCCCCCCCCCCCCCCCCCCCCCCTTCCTTCCCAACCTCAGCCTCACGGACCTTAGAGTACCCCTAGTTCCTAAAACCCATTTCCATCACTGGATGGGTGACGTTTTGGGTAGAGACCCTTCTTCAGACCTAATCTTTTATGTTTGCTTTTGACATGTTAGTTCAGTCAGTTTGGTGCTGGAATTCTTATGAATGGGTCAGCATCAGAATTGTGTTGTATTTTGGTATGCTGCTTCATAATATGGAGGATATGGAATGGGGGAAAAAAAGATTGCCTGCAACGAGCATTTGCATTCTTTAATTGGCAACACCTCGCACTTAATCTGATTTTTCAAATTCCTGCACATCTGATTTTCTATTGAGTGGAGATTTACTACTGCACTCAGGGCCGGCCTTAGGGGGTGCGGGGCCCAATAGGGAACAATTTTGGTGAACCCCAGGTTCCCAGCCAAGGTCTGTCAGCCCAGTTATTTAGTATATGTTATGAAATTGTACACTAAGGTGCTATGGATTGGAACACTGTCTGAATCTCTCCTGCTCCCGTTTGACTGTTCTTGGTTGGTTCTTGGTTCTTGGGTCCTCCAAAATATTCCAACTGGAATTTAAACTGGAGGTGGTGAAGGGAGGGATTAAGCCAGAAAGGGTATAAAGAACACACACTATAGAATTTAACATAAAACATCCCCACACAGCAGAATCAAAGTTTCCCACTGTGTGGGAAGGCACCAAAGTCAGTCTCTTCCTCCACTGTTCCTCGTGGTCAGGGCCTCCCCAAGCCCTCCGCAGTTGCAGCTACGGGCGGCCCGATGTCCAGGACCGCTCGCCGGGGTGATACAAGTCCAACGTCGGGACTGCGGGACGTCCTCAGCGGCGTGGACACCAGAGTCGCCCCCCTCCTACCGGAGTCGGCGGCTTCCAAAGTCCGCAGGCCGCGCCGGGTGGAGACTGCTGCTGTAGGCCCTCTGCAAGGCGCCCCAGGACTCCGCGATGGTGTTCAGCGCCGCCCGCGTTGGAAGCTCTCCGTCCCGGAGTTCCACGATGTTGGAGCAGCGGCCTAACGCTCCGGAGCTCCAAACGGTGACCCAGGTAGGCATCGCCCGCTCCGCGGTGACTCCAGCGCTGCGCCGCCGCTGTAGCAGCCCTGGTCCGGTTCCCGGTCCCCGGCAGGAAAGGCCGCTCCAATCCAGCTGGTAGGCCGCGAAGTGGGGGGCGAGGACGCGACTCGGAGAAATAGTCGCGTCCCCGCCAGGAAGAGACTGGGAAACGGTTTCCCCCTTACCCTGCCCCCCTCCCCCACATAGAAAAGTTAAAGTTTCCCCCAACACAAAACTTTAGACTAACTAAAAAATTTTTAAAAGGCTGAAATACAGACTGGCTGTAGGTAGAGGCTGCTGCAGTGCGGCGCCCCCTCCGTCCATTCATAGAAACATAGAAACATAGAAATTAGGTGCAGGAGTAGGCCATTCGGCCCTTCGAGCCTGCACCGCCATTCAATATGATCATGGCTGATCATCCAACTCAGTATCCCGTACCTGCCTTCTCTCCATACCCTCTGATCCCCTTAGCCACAAGGGCCACATCTAACTCCCTCTTAAATATAGCCAATGAACTGGCCCCGACTACCCTCTGTGGCAGAGAGTTTCAGAGATTCACCACTCTCTGTGTGAAAAAAGTTCTTCTCATCTCGGTTTTAAAGGATTTCCCCCTTATCCTTAAGCTGTGACCCCTTGTCCTGGACTTCCCCAACATCGGGAGCAATCTTCCTGCATCTAGCCTGTCCAACCCCTTAAGAATTTTATAAGTTTCCCCTCTCAATCTCCTAAATTCTAGAGAGTATAAACCAAGTCTATCCAGTCTTTCTTCATAAGACAGTCCTGACATCCCAGGAATCAGTCTGGTGAACCTTCTCTGCACTCCCTCTATGGCAATAATGTCCTTCCTCAGATTTGGAGACCAAAACTGTACGCAATACTCCAGGGTGGTCTCACCAAGACCCTGTACAACTGCAGTAGAACCTCCCTGCTCCTATACTCAAATCCTTTTGCTATGAACTTCACTTAGGACCTCCACTTAGGACCTCCACTGGCTTCCAACCTTTACCATAGCAGTTTAATTACCATTAAACTGCATTATGTGATTGCACACAATGCCCTTGGAGACAGTGGCTGATTGGACGGGAGGAGACCTATTTGTTGATTGGACGGGAATTTTAAGGCAAGCTGGTTGGTGATTGGACGCAACCCCCTTAGAGACAGCGATTGATTGGCCACCAAATAATCAGGCACAAAATAATTGACAAATAGGAAAAAAAATATCGCTGGTCAGTGCGAACTCAGTGGACTATCTGGCTGTATCTCCAAACTAAACATGCAGGTACATTAATTTAAAATAAAATTTTGTGATTATTTCGCATGATTTCTCACTGTGTAAAGCTCAGTATTTGACCAATTTCTGTTTTACACGTTTGGTCTGCCGTGAGCATTTTTCTCTCCCAAAACAGTTCATATCTAGCTATACGATCAACGAACCAGACAGCAGTTGGACACAGTCATGCGATTAGCAAGCGATTGATAAGATTTGATTGGACACCTTGAGCTTTTTTGCACTTGTATTAGGGTTAAGTTATTGAATTGATTTGTTTCTCGTTTGTTCTCATACAATCTATGAGTATTGTGTTTACACGCCTGTTATGCTGCTGCAAATAAGAATTTAATTGTTCTGTTGTGGGTACACATGACAATTATACATTCTTGACTCGACTCTTCACTCATGCATTTGTGCAATAGAAAACGGGTAACCATAGCACCCTGCGCCAAGTTAAAATTAGTCAGCAGTTAGTCAGGAAGTGACTATTCGCCTCCAAAGAGCAACCCTTTGTTAGGTGGCTTTACTAAATTGTGTGATTCAATATTCCTCCAGCAGTTTTTTTTTCTCAAAATCTGCAGCATCTGTAGTTGCTTGCGATTTAATACTATGTTCCGCTGCGATCTAACTAATGGATGGCCCATGCTGAAGCACACACAGCATTGAAATGCTAATACTATTAGCAAGAATATTGAACAATGCAGTAGCTCAGAGGACACTGGGGTTTAATTTTACAAATGCCCATTTTCACGAAGCGTCACCTTTGGCAAAGATACCAGTTTTTAAGAAGGCAGACTTTGCACTGACTACTTGAAAATAAATCAGTGGTTAACTGGCAATGTAAACGTGACGGTGTGCCTGCCACCAAAGCAGCAGGCACCGTGGGAGGAAGGTGGGGGAGAGGGACATGAATGTGGATGGACAGGGGGTGAAACAAAAAGATAAAGAGCTGGTTTCAGTCTAACAGCAGTACAAAATATGAAACAGCTGGTCACAGGGCTAAGAGGCTGAAGTGCTTCAGGCTGCTGTTGGACTGAAACCAGCTCTTTATCTTTTTATTTCACAGAATCACTTCAAGCCGGGTCTCTGCATTATAAGTGCAACATGAACAGTGATGGAAATGGGTTTTAGGAACTAGGGCTATGCTAACCGCAAAACGTCAATGATTCCGGGAATGCCGAGGCGACAGGGTGAGAGAGAGGGAGTGAGAGAGCTAGAGAGAGACGAGATGGTGAGCGTGAGAGAGAGAGAGGGAGGGAGAAAGCGAAATACAGAGAGGCACAACGTCGATCGGTAAGTGAATGACTAACCTGCACACAAAGAAGAAACCCCTTCTCGCGGTCCGGAGCCCTCAATCATGATGGTGAGTTTTAACAAATTCTCAATGTGTCATCAATGCATCGATCTACATTCCTCAGTAAATTTAATTGTGTTTTGAACAAGTATTAATGACGCTGCGTGAATTTTATTCAAAGGAACGCGGCGTCATTAATACTTGTTCAAAACACAATTACATTTACTGAGGAATGTGGATCGATGCATTGATGACACATTGTATAACTACTTGTTAACTACTGGCTGTAGTAGTTAACAAATCGTTTGTATCTGATGGCTGTGCAGCGGTTGTTATCCATGATCGTTTAAAAAAAATCCGGAACATTAGTGCGGGGCCCCCCTTAGGCGCGGGGCCCAATTGGGAGAAATCGATCCAATCGGCTTAAGGCCGGCCGTGACTGCAATTAACCAATGCTGTGTTCATAGCAAAAGGATTTGATTCATAGCAAAAGGATTTGATTCGTAGCAAAAGGATTTGATTCATAGCAAAAGGATTTGATTCATAGCAAAAGGATTTGAGTATAGGAGCAGGGAGGTTCTACTGCAGTTGTACAGGGTCTTGGTGAGACCACACCTGGAGTATTGCGTACAGTTTTGGTCTCCAAATCTGAGGAAGGACATTATTGCCATAGAGGGAGTGCAGAGAAGGTTCACCAGACTGATTCCTGGGATGTCAGGACTGTCTTATGAAGAAAGACTGGATAGACTTGGTTTATACTCTCTAGAATTTAGGAAATTGAGAGGGGATCTTATAGAAACTTACAAAATTCTTAAGGGGTTGGACAGGCTAGATGCAGGAAGATTGCTCCCGATGTTGGGGAAGTCCAGGACAAGGGGTCACAGCTTAAGGATAAGGGGGAAATCCTTTAAAACCGAGATGAGAAGAACTTTTTTCACACAGAGAGTGGTGAATCTCTGGAACTCTCTGCCACAGAGGGTAGTCGAGGCCAGTTCATTGGCTATATTTAAGAGGGAGTTAGATGTGGCCCTTGTGGCTAAGGGGATCAGAGGGTATGGAGAGAAGGCAGGTACGGGATACTGAGTTGGATGATCAGCCATGATCATATTGAATGGCGGTGCAGGCTCGAAGGGCCGAATGGCCTACTCCTGCACCTAATTTCTATGTTTCTATGTTTCTAAGTATGTGCCTTCATGTGACAGTACTCTTCCCTTCACCTGCCAGGTTTTCTGAGACTCAGAAACCGTCTTGGCCACTATTAAAGCTGAAAGAGAGAATAAATCTGCAACAATAAAATATTTAAGTGAGTGTCTGTAGAGAGGGTAGAGTCCCTACCATCTCAATTTCAAGCTGAATGTGCTAAGGTTTGAGATGGATTGTATATAATATTGTTTTAAAAAATACAGTAGAGGAAGTGGTTGAGGCTGGTACATTAAGAATATTAGAAAGGCATTTGGATTGGTTCATAGATAGGGACGATTTAGAGGGAAATGGGGCAATAGGGACTTGCTTCGAAGCGGCACCTTGGCTAGCATGGATGAGTAGGGCTGAAGAGCCTGTTTGCATGTTGCATGGCTCTATGACTACGTAATAAACATCAAATTTTATTCACATGTCTTTAACTGTATTCTCCAAGTACCTTTGTCCCAAGGAATTTAATCCCATCAGCATTTGATGCAGGTGACATCAGTAAACAAGTAAATTAGCTCCATATGTGTCAGAAACGTTCTAGTCCATAATAAACTGGATTTAACATGCAGCCTAATCCCCTGGTGCATCTGTGCGTGTCTTTTATCTCTGTTTTAGTTTATAAATATTTGTGGAATCTATTGATATCTGAATTGTTATGACTTACCCACAATATGTTTTTTTTTCAACATTGCTACCACCAAAGTAAATAGATATACTTGATTTCATTCATACTTTATCGGTCTGACTTCATTTGCTACATTAACGTCTCAAATAGGTGTTCTTTATAATTAAAGTTAACCTTGAAGTACAAAGGCAGACCTTCTTGCAGCCATATTCATAATGTCATTCTTAGTGGTTATCTGACTTGAGTTACAAGGTGCTCGCCACTAACTAAGAATAGGGGTAAATGTCCTTGAAAGAAACGTTAACATAAATAACATTAATTTATCATAATATGAACATGTAGCATAAGAACATACACCAATTTACTGTTGATTTGTTCATCGAACCAAATAGCATGTTGCTATTTGCATTGTACACTGAACGTGTGAGAGACTAACAAGTTCTTAATTCTTAACAATATTTCATGTGAAGCTATGAAATCTTGCAATTATTTATTTATTCATAGGATATGGACATCAGTGTAAATGTCAGACTTTATTATTCATCCCTAATTGCTCCTGGACCAAAGAGGCAGTTAAGATGCAAATATATTGCTAGATCGGGAGTCACATAAAGGTCAGACAAGGTGATGACAATAGATTTATTTCCCTGAAGAGATTTCATGTACCAGATGGACCTTTACAACGATCTGTGAGTTTTATGGTTATTGAGACAGGGAATTACACTTAATTCTATCCTGGACATACTTAATGCTGATGAGATCACAAAGCATGATTCTTCTGTTTGTCTCGTTCCGTCTCTTTATTTTAAAGTAACAGTTACTTTACTATAAACTCTGGCAATTTCAGCATTCACCGCAACCTATTTTCAAACAGTACTGCCGCCTTAATTTGTTATTATTCATTTTCTGAATGTGGGCTTTGACAAGGAGGCGGTGGACCGCCTTCTTGAACTGCAACAATCCCTTTAGTGCAGGTGCTCCCACGGTATAGTTAGGAAGATGGTTCCAGGATTTAAATCCAGCAATGATGAAGTACAGGCTTCCAAATCTGAATTCTGTGAGACATGGAGGGAATCTGATGGTCGTGTGTACCTGCTCTCCTTGCCCTTCTTGACAGTAAAGGTTGTGGTTTGGAATGTGCTGTCAGAGTAACAGTAATTCCTATGCGATAAATATTAGTCACCATGCACCAGTGGTGGAGGAAATGAATGTTGCAGTTAATGGATCGGGTGTCAATCAAGCTGGTCACTTTGTCTAAGATGATGGCAAGCTTCTTTTTTTGGCACCACATTTAAGCAGGCAAGTGGAGGGTATTGCATCGTGCTATTGATTTGTGACATTTAAATGGAGATAAGGCATTGGGACTCCATATGGTGAGTCATTCAGTGTTAGATACCCACTCTCGTGATCTCTTTTAGCCATCGGATTTGTTTAACAGGCCAGTTGAATTTCCGGTCAGTAATGACCCAAGGGACATGGGTTGCGGGGGATTCAGCAATGGTATTGAGTTGATACAGCATGAAACAGGCACTTTGCTAACATGAGACAATATATCTCCTATCATTCGTGAATCCCCACCACCTATGTTATAAACTCTCTTGTTAGGGGTTTGGAAGAGAGCTAGACAGAGCTCTTAAAGATAGCGGAGTCAAGGGATATGGGGAGAAGGCAGGAACGGGGTACTGATTGTGGAAGATCAGCCATGATCACATTGAATGGCGGTGCTTGCTCGAGGGGCCGAATGGCCTACTCTTGCACCTATTGTCTATTGGTTGTCATTGCCTTGCCCTTCTGTGGTGCAGATGCCATCAGTCACTATTCAGCCCATGCCTGAGTGTTGTCTAGGACTTGGTGCATGAAGTGGTCATCTGCTTCTTTTACTGAGCAGCTGTAAATAAAATTGAGCATTGTGCTATCATCAATCAACATCTCCACCTCTGATGGATAGTTCATTGCAAAAGCAGCTGAAGACTACACGGACATTGCCCTGAGGTACTCACTCCTGTAATAATGTCCTTTAGCTGGGATGATTGACCTCCAGTCACAACCACCTTCGTTTTGCGCAAGGTATGACTGCAACCATAGGAATAATAATTCATTCTGCATTGTGTTCTTGTTCTTGCATGGTTTTCAGTATATAATTCCCTGTACAGAAGATGAATATCATTAATAAAATAATGTTGATTATTTAAATAGATAAATGCTCGTTACAATAATCTATTTTTTCCCTCAACATTTTGTACGAGCATTAGAGACAGGTTTCTACTTTGTAGAGTTTGTTTAAAATTCAGTTACTTTATCAAGAGAAAAATAACAAATTTTAGCTATGAAGTGCTAAATGCAAGTGATTTATTTGCATTACAGGCAGATGTGGACATTAAATAGATAAGTAAATCATATGACTTGCTCCTATTCCTGGACATAATGTGAAATAGCAACAGATATAACAGGCAAAATTACTACTGGAAATAAAGTTAAAATTAGTTTCTTAAGTTAATTTACTTGGTCCTCCAGGAACCAGGAGCTTCCCCTCATGTGCATTTCCTCTGCACTTAAATTCAATTCAATTCAACTTTAATGTCATTGCACAAATACTGAGTATGGGTACAACGAAATGCAGTTTGCGTCAGTTACACAAACAACTTTTTGTAGAACTCTGCATGACATTGTCATTTTCCTTGGGCTGAATGATCAATGGGAGGGAATTTTAAGCCTACACTAGGCTTTACACTGAAACTAAACCAAGAACAGGCCTGCATGCCCCATGTACCTCCTTTGCCATTAATTTAAGATCATGGCTTACTGTTTACCCCGGTAATATTTTCCTTCGTGTTCCTGAACTTCTAGTATCCTGCCGAGATGTCTAGTATCCTGCCAAGACTGTACTAAATGATAGTTCCTCACTCCTATGGGTAGGGAATTTCAAATATTCACTGTCTGCTTGACAAATAAATGTATTTTCCAAACGGTTTTGAATGCCTGACTTCTCATTTTGAGATTTTGAACTTCGTTCTAGGCACTCAAGCAAGGGAAAATATCATTTCTGGATCTACTCTATCAAGCCCTGTAAGAATTGTGTATACCCCCAAAAAATCACCTCTCATTCTTCTTGACTCTCAAAAATATAGGCTCAGTGTGGTTAATATCTCCTTCGGACAAACTTGCCACCCAGAAATCTGGTAAACCTTTGTTGCACTCCCTCTCTTTCAAGCAGTCCCTCTCTTTCCACCATGTACGTGCTTATTCACTTAGCCTTTTGATAATCTCTGATTTCTCGACCCAACGTGATATCTGGCTTTGACTCATAGGCAAACGTGGATATTATACTTGAGACCACTTCATCCAGATGCATGTGGATTAATAACAACTGGAGCCTAAGTATTGATCACCTGGCCTCTAGTCTCCATCATGAAAATACCCATGTTTCTACTGTTTTCTGTATGATAACCAGTCCTCAACCATTTTATCAAAGATCCAAAACGCCAGACCATTCCTCTATTGATCTGTAAGAGACCTACATTACCATCTGCTTATCTGTGTTTTTACATCTCGCTTTGAGCTTTCAGAGTGTACTTTTGTTTCTCACTGGGTTATTCTCATTTTCTATAGTTTCATTCTTAATTAATATTTTGGCGATCCTTTGAATACTGAAATTTTCACAATCCTCTGCACATTTCTCTTTTTTAGCAATATTATAAGTCTTTTCCTTTGACAGTTTGAAGTCCCGAGAGACTGCTTTAAAAGGCAAGTTGAGCTTTCAGGCATCATCAAGGTCTGATCTATCATATTAGTTTAGAGATACAGTGCGGAAACAGGCCCTTTGGCCCCCCGGGTCCGCGCCAACCAGCGATCCTTGCACATTAACACCATCCTACACCCACTAGGGACAATTTTTACATTTACCAAGCCAATTAACCTACAAGCCTGTATGTCTTTGGAGTGTGGGAAGAAACTGAAGATCTCGTAAAAAACGCACGCAGGTCACGAGGAGAACGTACCAACTCCGTACAGACAGCACCCGTAGTCAGTATCGAACCCGGGTCTCCGGCGTGCATTCGCTGTAAGGCAGCAACTCTAGCGCTGCGCCACCATGATCGCCCTCAAGTTAAATGTCAGAAATGAGACTCTGGTAGTATGTCTTCCAGTTCTCACTTTGCAGGAAAAAATCAGGACCAGCAGTATTATAGTAAGGGGAGATTTTTACTTGATTAAAAAAATCCTTTTGGTTTCATACTTTCATATTTTTCATGACATGAAAGACTGTTCAACGTATTGAGTTCATGCTTTTTTTTCAAAACAATCCCATCAATCTCATTCATTCAATTATTTTCCATTTGTTTTATCTTAATCAGGCCCATTACCTTCCACCAATATTTTGGCCACCTTCAGCACCAGGGCCAATGTTTAGTCGTTAATTAACCCAGCAAACAGCATATCTTTGTGGTGTTTATGGAAACCAAAGCACTGGTGGGGGGTGGGGGGGGAATCCACGTGGAATTGGGGAGAATGTCTGGGGTAAGAGGGGATGGAGTATGTGTTTGAGCATTATAAGAAATACTTGCTCCTTATTTAACTCTCTTTTTACTTGAAAACAATGTGTTTCCTATAACACCCTTTGATACAAGCAATTTTAATAGCTAGGCAGCCACTTACAAAAACCCTTATTGGTAAAATCAGTTGCACCTCATTGTTCCTCGGTAGCTGACTACTCACCAAAGTAATTATCTTGATTGTATTATTTGTATAATCTTTTGTTTCTACATTTTTCAATATTTTTGAACTGTATTTTTAAGATGCAGACACAGCTGGTACATTTAGCATTTAACTTGAGCACAAGATGGCTTCTCGAAATGCATACATTATGAATTCTAACCACACATTTCTCACAGTTGTATACATTGTATTACTTGCTCGACCACTTCATGTGGCATTTAAAAAATAATTTTTCAGTTGTAGGACTGGAGTTGTGTATAAACCAGACTGTATAAGGTTGTTGCTGGACTTTTTAGACGTTTACCATTATCTAACTTTTTATGTTCGCTTAAAAAAAATCCAATTAAACAATTAAGATGGCATGAGAAATATTTGATATGCAAATGATCACGTGTTTATTCTTGTCGAGGGTAGATTGAATCGCAAATTCATCGGATTAGGAATTATCTGTAATCTGATAGGTTAGCAAATTTATGGAATATATAATAAACAATTCACGATGGCAATAAAATACCTTTGCGATACTTCACTTTGTTTGGAACATAATCCTGAAGGAGCATATTCACTGTTATGTTTCAACATAATTTAATCCCTAAAAGCAGTTGCTCAGTTTTACATGGTGCCACACAACTATGCAGTTAAACTGTCATAGCTCACTGTAGTTCTGTGCTGGCTGAACACAAAATCTAGATTCCTTCATTTATCTCTGGCAACAGCAGACTCCCAAAGATTTTTGGCAAAGAGAATTGGCAATTAAAATTCCTTTCACAAATCATGTCAAATTTTTTGCACTGCCAGCTGACTTGCAACTAGTGATGAGATTAAAATAAAGTCCTATGACCTTTATTAACTGTTGCTTTTAAAATTATCAAAATGCTAGCTTCCTAGTTGAAAGTACTTATCATTGATATGTCATCGATATATATATAATTACACACAAACAAACAAGATGAGAGTTTTAGTATGTTCCCGAAACGCTGCCAAAACGGTACAGGATAGCGCTACAATGTTTGGCCCACCTTACTCACCATTGTCATGGGGTGCGCAGTGGCAAGTTTCGTTCAGATTGATGTTATATTTTACAAGTTATTGACATTTTAAACTTTAAAAAATCACTTTTCCACTTGCCCTGGCCGTCAGCCGCATTCGACGTCACAATGGGATCCCAACGGGTCCGCACCTGCGCAGTTGGCCCGCCGCCATCTTGAAACCCCAATAGGTCCGTGCCTGTGCAGTTGAGGCCCATTGATCTAATACTTACTTGTTCATGTGGCGTCAAAATTGTAAGATGGCCGTCGGATCCACGCATGCGCAGTTGGGGGAGGGTTGCTTTTTTGAGATCGCCATTTGACTTGCTCTACCACCTCACCTCCCCCCCCCCCCCCCCCCCCCACAAGGTGGGGTCCGGCGCGTCCTGATTGGCTCCTGCCGCTCCCCCCCACATGAGGTTGATTGATTGGCTCCGACCTCCCACTTGGTCCGGGTCCCACGTGGGGAGCGCCGACGCCCCCCCCCCACGTGGGGTCGATTGATTGGCTCCGACCTCTCCCTCGACACCCGATTGGTCCGGGACCCACGTTTGTCCTCCTTGAAATCCTCTTTCAGCAGCCTTGCAGGGCAACCTAGGCCATATTGTGGGCATTCCTGAGACAACATGGTCTTAAAGTCTTAGTACTTAGGTTGCAGCAAGGTTAGTAAACATTTTAACTATATCCCTGAACTAAAGTGATTCCCAGCAGTGAGAGATTCCCAGCAGTTGTTTAATATGTGCCATCAGGGAGTGCTGTAAAACTGAGGTCAATAGTTATCAAGGGAAGCAGGGGTCATGTCTCATATGAGAAGATGGTTCTGGTTGTTGGAAGTCCATCATCTTCAAAGCACAAGTTAGGAGTGTGAAGGAATAGACTTCACTTGCCTGGATATGTGCAGGGCTAACAACTCTCAAGAAGTTCAACAGCATCCAGGGCAAAGCAGCCTCCTTCATTAGCTCCACATTAACATCCAAAGCATTGGCACACAATGGTTGGAACCAGGAATAAAGGTATCTACGAATGGTCATATTCCAATAACACTTTTTCTGAAGACAGAACCTGTACATGTGCATTTGATGATTTTTTTTTAATGGGAGGCCTTTTTGATGTAATACTTCCGTGACAGGGACCTAACGGGTCCACACTTGGTCTAGTTTATTATAAAGCAAATGCATTCCAATTATTTATGCTCAATGGATATCAGCACTTTAAAATAATAATTTTCTTTCTTTGAAGCTAAAATTTGAATGTGTCTTAATAACATCTCCCAATGGGAATTCATTCTGAATCAGAGGGCCTTTGAGGAATATAAAGGGAGAAGGAAAGAACTCGTGAGCAATTAGAAGGGCCGAAAAGGGCCATGAAATGGTTTTAGTGAGTCGGACAAGAAAATCCCAAAGCTTTTTATATCCATATTTAAAAAACAAGGGTAGAAACATAGAAACATAGAAATAGGTGCAGGAGTAGGCCATTCGGCCCTTCGAGCCTGCACCGCCATTCAATATGATCATGGCTGATCATCCAACTCAGTATCCCATACCTGCCTTCTCTCCATACCCTCTGATCTGCCTTCAAAGGTAACCAGGGATAAGGTAGGACTGCTCAAAGATCAAGAAGGGAATTTGTGCTAGTAGTCCCTTACTCACAGGTAAGGTCCCAGAGAACTAGAGAATAGCAAATATTGTTAGATACAAAATGCTGGTATAACTTAGCAGGCATCTCAGGTGGAAAAGAATAGGTGACGTTTCGTGTTAAAACCCTTCTTCAGACTGAAAGATTTACACCAGCATTTTGTTTTTATCTTCGGAATAAACCAGAATCTCCAGTTCTTTCCTACACAAACGCCAATGTTGTTCCATTATTTAAGAAGCAGAGAGAATCCAGGGAATTATAGGCAGGTGAGCTTCATGTCAGTGGTAGGGAAGCTATTGGAGAGAATTCTTCGAGATATGTTTGCTCTCATTTGGATTAGGTTAATTAGATATAGTCAGCATAGCTTTGTACCGGGCAGCTCATGTTTTACTAATTTGATCGCGTTTTCTGAGGAGGTGGTGAAGGTGATCGATATGGCATGTTGTCTACATGGATTTTAGTAAGGCAGTAGATTACGTCTCCCCTAGTTAATAGATCCACAAGATTAAGATGCATGAGATTAACAGTAACTACGGATTCATGGTTGTATGGATTCAGAATTGGTTTACTGATAAGAAGCAGAGGGTTGTGGTGGAAGGACAATATTCAGGCTGGAGGTTTGTGACCAGTGGAGTTCCGCAAGGATCTGTGCTGGGGACCCTTGTTTGTGATATCTATAAATAACTTGGACATAAACGCAGACAGGTTGATCAATACATTTGCAGATGACACCAAGATTGCTGGAGTTGTGGTCTGTAAGGAAGGCTGTCAATGTAAACAGAGGGATATAGATCAAATACTGAAATGGGTAGAGAAATAGCAGATGGAGTATAATCTGAGCAAATGTGAGGTGTTGCACTTTGGGAGGTCAAATGTAAAGGGAAAATATACAATTAATGGCATGATCATTAACAGCATTGATTACAGAGGGATCTTGGAGTCCAAGTCCATAACTCTCTCAAAGTAGCAACACAAAAGAGATAGTGTGGTAAAAAAGACGTATGGTATGCCTGCCTTCAAAGGTCGAGACATTGAGTATAAGATTCAAGAAGTCATGACTCAGCTGGATAGAGCTTTGGTTAGGCTCCATTTTGGAATGTTGCGAGCAGTTCTGGTCACTCCATTACAGGAATGTTGTGGAGGCTTTGGAAAGGGTGCAAAGGAGGTTTACCAGAACAATGACTGGATTGGGGAGTATTAGCTAGAAGTAGATATGACATTGTGGGGATTACTGAGACGTGGCTGCAGGAGGATCGGGCCTGGGAACTTAATATTCAGGGTTATACATCCTATAGAAAGGACAGGCAGGTGGGCAGAGGAGGGGGGGTAGCTCTGCTGGTGAGGGATGGAATTTAGTCCCTTGCGATGGAAGACATAGGGACTGATGAGATATAGTCACTGTGGATTGAGTTGAGGAATTGTAAAGGCAAGAAGAAACCAATTGGTGTTATCTACAGACCCCCAAATAGTAGCCCGGATGTAGGGTGTAAGTTGCAGCAGGAGTTAAAACTGGCATGTAACAAAGGTAATGCCACTGTTGTGATGGGGGATTTCAATATGCAGGTAGACTGGGAAAATCAGGTTGGTTCAGGACCCCAAGAAAGAGAGTTTGTAGAATGCCTCTGAGATGGATTCTTAGAGCAGCTTGTAATGGAGCCGACCAGAGAAAAGGCAATTCTGGATTTAGTGTTGTCCAATGAACCAGATTTGATAAGAGAACTCGAGGTAAAGGAACCGCTTGGAGGTAGTGATCATAATATGATTAGTTTTAATCTGCAATTTGAGAAGGAGAAGGTTAAATTGGAAGTGTCAGTGATGAGGTTGAACAAAGGGGACTATGAAGGCATGAGAGGGGAGCTGGCCAAGGTAGATTGGAAAGGGATCCTAGCAGGAATGACGGTGGAACAGCAATGGCAGGAATTTCTGGGCATAATCCGGAAGACACAGGATCATTTCATTCCAAAAAGGAAGAAACATTCTAAGGGGAGTAGGAGGCAACTGTGGCTGACAAGAGAAGTTAGGGATAGAATAAAACTAAAAGAAAAGATGTATAACACAGCAAAGAGTAGCCGGAAGCCAGAGGATTGGGAATCTTTCATAGGACAACAGAAGGAAACAAAATGGGCAATACGGGCTGAAAAGATGAAGTACGAGGGGAACCTGGCCAGGAATATAAAGAAGGACAGTAAAAGCTTCTTTAGATATGTTAAAGGAAAAAAGAGTAGCAAAGTCAAATGTGGGTCCCTTGAAGGCTGACACGAAATTGTTATGAGTAACAAGGAAATGGCAGAAGAGTTGAACAGGTACTTCGGATCTGTCTTCACTAAGGAAGACACAAACAATCTCCCAGATGTACTGGAGGACAGAGGATCTAAGGGGGTAGAGGAACTGAAAGAAATTTTCATTCGGCGAGAAATAGTATTGGGTAGGCTAATGGGACGATCCCCTGCGCCTGAGGGAGGTGGCTCTAGAAATAGTGGACGTATTGGTGATCATTTTCCAATGTTCAATAGATTCAGGATCAGTTCCTGTAGATTGAAGGATAGCTAATGTTATCCCACTTTTCAAGAAAAGAGCGAAAGAGAAAACGGGGAATTACAGACCAGTTAGCCTGACTTTGGTGGTGGGAAAGATGCTGGAGTCAATTATTAGAGGTAATAATGGGGCATTTCGATAGCAGTAAGAGGATTAGTCCAAGTCAACATGGATTTATGAAAGGGAAATCATGCTTGACTAATCTTCTGGAATTTTTTGAGGATGTGACAAGTAAAATGGATGAAGGGGTGCCAGTGGATGTAGTGTTTCTAGACTTTCAGAAAGCCTTAGATAATGTCCCACACGGGAGACTGGTGACTAAAATTAGAGCACATGATATTGGGGGTAGGGTGTTGACATGGATAGAAAATTGGTTTGCAGACAGGAAGCAAAGAGTAGGAGTGAACGGGTCCTTTTCAGAATGGCAGGCAGTGGCGAGGGGAGTGCCGCAAGGCTCGTGTTGGGGTCGCAACTGTTTACCATGTATTTTAATGATTTGGAAGAGGAAATTAGGAGCAACAGTAGGAAGTTTGCGGATGACACAAAGCTGGGTGGCAGTGAACTGTGAAGAGGATGTTTGGAGGTTGCAGGGTGACCTGGACAGGTTGAGTGAGTGGGCAATTGCGAGGCAGATGCAGTATAATATAGATAAATGTGAGGTTATCCACTTTGACGGCAAAAACAAGGGGGCAGATTATTATCTCAATGTGATTAGGTTAGGTAAGGGGGAGGTGCAGCGAGACCTGGGCGTCCTAGTACACCAGTCACTGAAAGTTGGCGTGCAGGTACAGCAGGCAGTGAAGAAAGCTAATGGAATGTTGGCCTTCATAACAAGAGTATTTCAATATAGGAGTAAAGAGGTTCTTCTGCAGTTGTATAGGGTTCTGGTGAGACCACATCTGGAGTATTGTGTACAGTTTTGGTCTCCTAATTTGAGGAAGGACATCCTTGTGATTGAGGCAGTGCAGCGTAGGTTCATGAGATTGATCCCTGGGATGGCAGGACTGTCATATGAGGAAAGATTGAAAAGACTAGGCTTGTATTCACTGGAATTTAGAAGGATGAGGGTGATCTTATAAAAACATATAAAATTATAAAAGGACTGGACAAGCTAGATGCAGGAAAAATGGTCCCAATGTTGGGCGAGTCCAGAACCAGGGGCCACAGTCTTAGAATAAAGGGGAAGCCATTTAAGACTGAGGTGTGAAAAAACGTTTTCACCCAGAGAGTTGTGAATTTGTGGAATTCCCTGCCACACTGGGCAGTGGAGGCCAAGTCACTGGATGGATTGAAGAGAAAGTTATGCCCCTGTCCCACTTAGGAAACCTGAACGGAAACCTCTGGAGACGTTGCGCCCCACCCAAGGTTTCCGTGCGATTCCCGGAGGTTTTTGTCAGTCTCCCTACCTGCTTCCACTACCTGCAACCTCCGGCAACCACCTGCAACCTCCGGGAACCGCACGGAAACCTTGGGTGGGGCGCAAAGTCTCCAGAGGTTTCCGTTCAGGTTTCCTAAGTGGGACAGGGGCATTAAATAGTGCTCCAGGGGCTAGTGGAATCAAGAGATATGGGGAGAAGGCAGGCATGGGTTATTGATTGGGGATGATCAGCCATGATCACAATGAATGGCGGTGCTGGCTCGAAGGGCCGAATGGCCTCCTCCTGCACCTATTTTCTATGTTTCTATGAGAGGTTGGACAGACTTGGATTTTTTACGCCGGAGGTTGCAAGGTGTATTAATAGAATTATATAAAATTATGGGAGGTATTGATGGGGTAGACAGTCAGAACGTTTTCCCACAATGGAAAAATCAAATACTAAAACGCATAGTTTTAAGGTAAAAGAGATGTGCAGGGCAATTTTGCAACCAGGGTGGTGAGTGCCTGGAACGTGTTTCCGGGGTTGTTGATCGAGTCAGATACGATAGTGGCACTCGAGAGACTTTTGGATAGGCACATGGATATGCAGGGAATGGATGGGGGGGGTCATGGATTTTCGGCAGATAGATTAGAGATGGTCATAGCATCATGTTCAGCACAGAAATTGTGTGTCCAAAAACCTGTTCTTGTGCTCTACTATTTTATGTTCTATGTATTCATGGTGTGTTATCCCCTGGAAAACAATTTTGGTATAAATACTATAACAAAGACCAGGTACAACTCCGACCAGCAAAGCAACCTGTAGTAATGTTTCTGAAGCTACTATGCTTTTAACATACTTTGTTTTTTAAATGAATCTAAATTGGTTAACCTATCTATCCTGTGGTGCGAATAATATAAATGATTCAGATCCTGGGCAAACAAATTATAACTTTGTGTCTTATTCAGTTTTTAGCATTATTCATTGTACTCGTAAGATTTAAATCATAGATTCTTATTCTGATTGTTGGCCCTTTCGGTTTTTGTTTTATCCCTTTTCTATTTTGATGTGCAACTGGGTATAGATGTACGTATAGATGCAGCATCAACCTTCAATATTTACCTGAGAAGTCACACCAGAATAGGACTTTCACTCTCATGGCCATTGCTTTAATCTGTTGGTCAGGCCAAATTATTTGTGATATTTAAGCCTGGGAACTTGAAGCTCTCACCCATCTTGCATTCGGCACCATTGACTTGGGCATATACTCCTCCCCACTTCCTGAAGTCAATAATCAGCTCCTTGTATTACTGACATTGGGGGTTGTTGTTGTCTTGTCACCATTCTACAAAGCGCTCTATCTCCTTCCTGTAATCCATCTCATCATTGTTCGAGATCTTGCCCACTACAGTGGTGTCATCTGCAAACTTGTAAATGAAGTTGGAGCAGAGTTGGGAATGTATAGTGAGGGGTTGAGATGCATTCTTGTGGGGCACCAATGTTGAGAATTATTGTGACAGATATTTTGTCGCCTATCCTCACTGATTGTAGTCTATTGGTCAGGAAGTAAAGAATCTAGTGGCAGAAGGGGTTGCTGACTCCTAGGTCCAGGAATTTGGAGATGAGATTGGTTGGGATTATGGTGTTGAAGGCAGTACTGGAAGGCAGAGCTGTAGATCCATTGAAATATATGAAGGACAAACAATTATGTCGTCATTTATATCACTTTTACAAGCTGAGGCTTTAGAGAAATGTGTAAACGTTTCCCCCCAACATATGGACCCGTTAAAAATGTACATGTTACAGTAACAAATCTGAAAATAGAAAAAGCTACAAAAGTAGTTTGATCATATAAATTTGCAGTGCTATTTAAGCTGTTGAAGTTGCCATTCAAAGTACCGAGATGGGATCAATTGGAATGGAAAGATCAGGGCATTTCTCTGCTTCGATTAAGCATTTTACTTTGGTGGTGACCTCTAGTGGATCATTTTAGGATTGTTGGTGGGACACACATTGGATATGCTGAATGCCTCTGACTGTGTTCACCTGGTTTAGAAAGTGGTTCTTCAACTGGTGTTAGATCTGACATCCAAAGGTTCTACTGTCTGTTTTAGATATGTTGCCATATCTGTTGTTTTCTGCCTTTACTAATAATTGATACTTAATATATAGGGAATTGCTGATTGAAAGAAAAAGTTCTGTAGGAACTTGCACAAAAATGTCAGTGATTCACTTACAGAAGAAAAGTTACCAATAAAAATGCTGATATGGATGACTGCATAGAATTGCATAAAATTGAAGGGAATTGTATGGCACAGTTGTAACAGAATTGAAAACAAAAAAGCCTGGATTAATAATCCAGAGGAAATAAATTAAACGATGATAGACACAAAATGCTGGAGTAACTCAGTGGGACAGACAGCATCCCTAGAGAGAAGGAATGGGTGATGTTTCGAATCGAGACCCTTCATCAGACAAAATAAATTCAACTCTGATATGACGATGCAAAATTCGATTAGCAGCCTGGAATTTAAAATAGTTTCAATATTGATAATAACAAAGTGATAATAACAAAGCTCTCAGATTGTGGTAATAAGCTTTCTGGTTTCCTAATCTCATCCATGGAAGGATATTTGCTATATTTATCTTATATGGCTCTATGTATGACTCCAGAAGAGCAACAATGTGGTTGATTAACTTGGTCGGCCTTCGCGGATGTTGCCTGCCCTGCTGATTGTTTCTAGTATTTTATTTTATTTCCGATTTCTAGCATCTCTGCTTTTTTTGCTGTGTGAAAAGGCTGATATAATCATATTCATAGGATTGTATCATACAGAGACCATGCCAGACTCCTCCATAACAATCTCTGAGTGGATAGAGACCACCTTTGAGACAGACACACCAGCGATGAAGTTTTAATAACACAGGGCTGCCAACATTGGGTGAGAGTTGGGAGTGAGAAATTGCGAGAGACCAAGCCCGAGGGAGTATAGCGACCAGGGGGGAGGGAGGGGGGGGGGGGGAGAGTGTCCCCCTCCCATTGGTACGGAACATTTGCATTTTTCAGCTTGAAATTGTGCAATATGGTGCATACTGTAGCAAGTCTTTTAACTTACACTTGAATGCAATATATATGCTTTAAATTTGATTGGAGCGTTTTTGAAAGGGGGAGGCTGTGCAATCACTGACCTTGGGGGTACCCGGTGAGGGAGTGGAGCAACCGAGTATGGAGAGGGTGTGGAAGAAGGGTGTCCCCCCTCCCAGGGTAGGAACTTTTTGAAATTTGATGTATTATAATCATGTTTTAGTGCACGGTAGAAGTATGATTTCAATGTTTTTTGCATGAAGTATTTTTAAGAGGTAACTTTTTAAGGGGTAACTTTATCCACACAAAGGGTGATGGGTGTATGGAACAAGCTGCCAGAGGAGGTAGTTGAGGCAGGGACCATCCATACATTTAAGAAAAAGTTAGACTGACACATGGATAGGACAGGTTTGGAGGTATGGACCAAAAGCAGGTGGCATAGCTGGGACATGTTGGCGGGTGTGGGCAAGTTGCACCGAAGGGCCTGTTTTCACACTGTATCACTCTATGACTACATTATACCTCCACCATGCATGAATGCTTCAAAATCAAGTGATCGAGTTTTATTGCCATATACTCAAGCATAGAAACATAGAAAATAGGTGCAGGAATAGGCCATCGGCCCTTCTAGCCAGCACTGCCATTCAATATGATCATGGCTATTCATCTAAAATCAGTACCTCTTTCCTGTTTTTTCCCCATATCCCTTGATGTCGTTAGCCCCAAGAACTAAATGTAACTCTCTCTTGAAAACATCCAGTGAATTGGCCTGCACTGCCTTCTGTGGCAGAGAATTCCACAGATTCACAACTCTCTGCGTGAAGAAAGTTTGTTCTCATCTCAGTCCTTACTGCCCCCCCCCTTTATTCTTAAACTGTGACCCATGGTTCTGAGCGCCCCCAACATCGGGAACATTTTTCCTGCAGTTACAGTAAGTGAAAATCTAGCAGGCAAGCAGGATGCTTTCACCAACCACCCCCATTTGAAGTCCACTATCTTCCACCGTATCTACCCAGTGCTTGGTACTTACTTCCAGCAGCCACTGGTTGTCTTCAAGGATGCACCGAGCCGCAGCCTGATCCATGCCAGTCACCTGGGCGAATTCGGCACAAAGACTCTCACGGCAGCGGCGCAACGCTTCGACACCTCCGACGGCCAAACACTCTCCAGCCCCGCTCCCGGTCCGCCTCTATCCCCGCTGCTGCTTCTGCTTCCAACACCCGCGGCCCATGCAGTTGATATGCGTTTTAACTTACACTTGAATTTCGTTTGATTGGAGCGTTTTGAAAGGGGGGAGGCTGTGCAATCACTGACCTTGGGGGTACCCGGTGAGGGAGTGGAGCAACCGAGTATGGAGAGGGTGTGGAAGAAGGGTGTCCCCCCTCCCAGGGTAGGAACATTTTGAAATTTGATGTATTATAATCATGTTTTAGTGCACTGTAGAAGTATGATTTCAATGTTTTTTGCATGAAGTATTTTTAAGAGGTAACTTTTTAAGGGGTAACTTTATCCACACAAAGGGTGATGGGTGTATGGAACAAGCTGCCAGAGGAGGTAGTTGAGGCAGGGACCATCCCAACATTTAAGAAAAAGTTAGACTGACACATGGATAGGACAGGTTTGGAGGTATGGACCAAAAGCAGGTGGCATAGCTGGGACATGTTGGCGGGTGTGGGCAAGTTGCACCGAAGGGCCTGTTTTCACACTGTATCATGAATGCTTCAAAATCAAGTGATCGAGTTTTATTGCCATATACTCAAGCATAGAAACATAGAAAATAGGTGCAGGAATAGGCCATCGGCCCTTCTAGCCAGCACTGCCATTCAATATGATCATGGCTATTCATCTAAAATCAGTACCTCTTTCATGTTTTTTCCCCATATCCCTTGATGTTGTTAGCCCCAAGAACTAAATGTAACTCTCTCTTGAAAACATCCAGTGAATTGGCCTGCACTGCCTTCTGTGGCAGAGAATTCCACAGATTCACAACTCTCTGCGTGAAGAAAGTTTGTTCTCATCTCAGTCCTTACTGCCCCCCCCCTTTATTCTTAAACTGTGACCCATGGTTCTGAGCGCCCCCAACATCGGGAACATTTTTCCTGCAGTTACAGTAAGTGAAAATCTAGCAGGCAAGCAGGATGCTTTCACCAACCACCCCCATTTGAAGTCCACTATCTTCCACCGTATCTACCCAGTGCTTGGTACTTACTTCCAGCAGCCACTGGTTGTCTTCAAGGATGCACCGAGCCGCAGCCTGATCCATGCCAGTCACCTGGGCGAATTCGGCACAAAGACTCTCACGGCAGCGGCGCAACGCTTCGACACCTCCGACGGCCCGGAAAACACTCTCCAGCCCCGCTCCCGGTCCGCATCTATCCCCGCTGCTGCTTCTGCTTCCAACACCCGCGGCCCATGCAGTTGATATGCGTTTTGAAATTTTCGTTGATCACAGAATTTCTCACAACAGAGCGAGAGAAATTTGTGATCAGCGTGAGAATTTGGTGAAATGCGTGATTCTCACGCTCAATGCATGGGAGTTGGCAGCCCTGCCTCTCTATCCCCCTCTCCCTCTCCCCCCCTCTCTCTCTCTCCCCCTCTCTCTTCTCTCTCTCCCCTCTCTCTCCACCTCTCTTTCTCTCCCCTCTCCCTTTCCCTCCCACCTCACTCTCATCCCTCTCTCTCTCCCCTCTCTCTCTTCCCCTCTTCCGCTCTCTCTCCTCTCTCTCTCCTCTCTCCCCTGTCTCACCCCTCTCACTCTCTCCACTTCCCTCTCTTTTCTCTCTCCCCCCCTCTCTCCCCCCTCTCTCTCTCCTCTTCCCCTCTCTCTCCCCCCTCTCTCCCTTCCTCCTCTCTCCTCTCTCTCCCCCTCCCCTCTCTCTCTCCCTCTCTCTCTCTTCCCCCTCTCTCTCCCTCCCACCTCACTCTCCCCCTCTCTCGTCCCCTCTCTCCCTCTCTCCCCCGTCTCCCCTCTCTTTCCCCTAACTCTCTCTCCCCTCTCTTTACCCTAACTCTCTCCCCCCCTCTCTCTCTCCCCCATCTCTCTCTCTCCTCTCTTCCCCTCTCTCTCCCCTCTCTTTCCCTCTCTCTCTTCCCCCTCTCTCCCTACCACCTCACTCTCATCCTCTCTCTCGTCCCCTCTCTCCTCTCTCTCCCTTCTCTTCTCCCTCTCTCCCTTCTCTTTCCCCTAACTCTCTCTCCCCTCTCTTTCCCCTAACTCTCTCTCCCCTCTCTTTCCCCTAACTCTCTCTCCCCTCGCTTTCCCCTAACTCTCTCCCCCCCCTCTTTCTCTCTCCCCCTCTTTTTCTTCTCTCTCTCCCCCTCTTCTCTCTCCCCCCCTCTCTCTCTTTCTCCCTCCCTCTCTATCTCTCCCTCTCTACATGCTCTCCCCTCTCTCTGTCTCTCATCTCTCTCTCTTCCCCCCCTCTCTCTCTCATCTCTTTCTCCCTCTCTCTTTTACCACCCCTCTCTCTTCCCCCTCTCTCTCCTATTCTCTCCTACCCTCTCCTCCCTGGCTATCTCTCCCCTCTCTCTTTGTCTCTCTCCTCTTTCTCTTTGCCCCCCCCATCTCTCTCTCTTTCCCCCTCTCTCCCTCTCTCTTTTACCACCCCTCTCTCTTCCCCCTCTCTCTCCTATTCTCTCCTACCCTCTCCTCCCTCTCCACCCCCTCTCTCTTCCCTCTTTCTTCCCTCTCACCCCTATCTCTCTTCCCTCTCCCTCTTCCCCCCCTCTCCCACCTCACTCTCCCCCCTCTCTCTCCCCTACCTCTCTCTCCCCCCCTCTCCCTCTTCTCTCTCTCCATTCACGCCCCCTCTGTCTCTCCCCTCTCTCTCCTCTCACTCCCCCGATGTCTTCCTGTCTCCTTCCCCTCTCTCTCTCTCCACCTCCCTTTGAGAGTCTGTCCCTTCGGCACAGAGACTCTCGCGGCAGCGGCAAAATGCTTCCGACGACTCCGCGGCCCGGGACACTCGCACTGTCCGGAGTGCTCCATGGCCAGAGCTGCAGCATCAGCCACGCAAATACTCGACAGCGCCGCAAACACTCACAAGTCCCCGCTCCCCGCATCTGTTCCCGCTGCTGGTTCTGCTCCCATCCCTCCCGCAGCCCCTGCTCTCCAACACCCACGGACCATGCCGTTTATCTGAGTTTTGACATTTTCGTTGATCACAACATTTCTCACCACTGAGCGTGAGAAATTTCTGATGAGCGTGAGGGCGTGAGAGTTTCGCTTGAGGTTGTGAGTCTCACGCTTAAAGCGTGAGAGTTGGCAGCCCTGAATAACATGCAGGCATTAAGGCCCGGCCTTTGGGAGTTCTCAGCAACGTCTCTGGACCACATGCAATATTGGGAAATTTCCTCCCGATCACTGACGAACATTCTGAAAATAGCGTGGAAACAGAATATACTGTGGCCACATATATCCTTCATCAAGAGAGGCTTGATCGCACCACCTTGGACTGAACCGATTAAAGGCTTTGAAAGATTCAGCTGCCAAATGCATTCTGCAGCAATTCATGCACATTTTAGTTTACTTTAGTTTAGTTTATTGTCACATGTACTGAGGTACAATGAAAAGCTTTTGTGGTGTGCTAACCAGTCAGCAGAAGGACACTACACGATTACAGTCATCCACAGGGTACAGATGCATGCTAAAGGGAATAATGTTTAATGCAAGATAAAGTCCAGTAAAGTCCAATTAAAAGATAGTCTGAGGGTCTTCAATGACGTAGCTAGTAGCTCAAGACTGCTCTCTAGTTGTAGGTAGGATGGTTCACATGAGTTGGATGATCAGCCATGATCATATCGAATGGCGGTGCAGGCTCGAAGGGCCGAATGGCCTACTCCTGCACCTATTTTCTATGTTTCTATGGTTCAGTTGCCTGATAACAGCTGGGAAGAAACTGTTCCTGAATCTGGAGGTGTGCGTTTTCACACTTCTGTACTTCTTGCCTGATGGGAGAGGGGAGAAGAGGGAGTGACCGGGGTGTGGCATGGCCTTGATTATGCTGCTGGCCTTGCTGAGGCAGTGTGAGGTGTAAATGGTGTCAATGGAAGGTAGATTGGTTTGTGTGATGGTCTGGGCTGTGCCACAATTTTTTGCAATTTCTTGTGGTTTTGGATGGAATTACTGACTGACTGACTGACTGACTGACTGACTGACTGACTGACTGACTGACTGACTGACTGACTGAACTGACTGGACTGACTGACTGACTGACTGACTGACTGACTGACTGACTGACTGACTGACTGACTGACTGACTGACTGACTGACTGACTGAACTGACTGACTGACTGACTCTGACTGACTGACTGACTGACTGACTGACTGACTGACTGACTGACTGACTGACTGACTGACTGACTGACTGACTGACTGACTGACTGACTGACTGACTGACTGACTGACTGACTGACTGACTGACTGACTGACTGACTGACTGACTGACTGACTGACTGACGGACTGACTGACTGACTGACTGACTGACTGACTGACTGACTGACTGACTGACTGACTGACTGACTGACTGACTGACTGACTGACTGACTGACTGACTGACTGACTGACTGACTGACTGACTGACTGACTGACTGACTGACTGACTGACTGACTGACTGGACTGACTGGACTGACTGACTGACTGACTGACTGACTGACTGACTGACTGACTGACTGACTGACTGACTGACTGACTGACTGACTGACTGACTGACTGACTGACTGACTGACTGACTGACTGACTGACTGACTGACTGACTGACTGACTGACTGACTGACTGACTGACTGACTGACTGACTGACTGACTGACTGACTGACTGACTGACTGACTGACTGACTGACTGACTGACTGACTGACTGACTGACTGACTGACTGACTGACTGACTGACTGACTGACTGACTGACTGACTGACTGACTGACTGACTGACTGACTGACTGACTGACTGACTGACTGACTGACTGACTGACTGACTGACTGACTGACTGACTGACTGACTGACTGACTGACTGACTGACTGACTGACTGACTGACTGACTGACTGACTGACTGACTGACTGACTGACTGACTGGACTGACTGACTGACTGACTGACTGACTGACTGACTGACTGACTGACTGACTGACTGACTGACTGACTGACTGACTGACTGACTGACTGACTGACTGACTGACTGACTGACTGACTGACTGACTGACTGACTGACTGACTGACTGACTGACTGACTGACTGACTGACTGACTGACTGACTGACTGACTGACTGACTGACTGACTGACTGACTGACTGACTGACTGACTGACTGACTGACTGACTGACTGACTGACTGACTGACTGACTGACTGACTGACTGACTGACTGACTGACTGACTGACTGACTCCTGGCATGTAGGGCAGCAACGAAGGTCCTCCACTCCTGTCTGTTCTGGGCTAGCTTCTGGACACTACCCCATGTCAGGTCCATTGTTTTCATTTCCTCCTCTACAGTTCGACACCAGGTGGTTTTCGGTCTTCCTCCTTTCCATTTCCCTTCCGGTGTCCAGTGCATGGCTATTCTTGGGATGCTGTCTTGTTCTCTTCCTTTCGGCTTTCACCATTGACATTCATCCTAGCATCTGTCGATAGCCCTGGAAGTCCATCACGCCCAGTAGTGTTGATTCCTTCAGTTGCTGTTTCCGTAACATATTTGTTTTACGAGCCAGGGTTGTTAGCCCTGTGCTCAACCTCCAACCTGGAGGACCAGTGGATCGTTCATCGTCTTGTCTCTACCCTTCGACCTGTCTAGCATGGGAGACCCTATCAGGAGACAAATCTCCCGCTGGCATAGCTCTAGGGGTCACTGAGACACACATGCTCCCCGACCACGACAAGGTTGCAATCCAACAGGGAGTTTGGATGGAATTGTTCCCAAACAATCCTGATAAAAATGCTTTCTATGGCGCATCTCTAGAAGTTGGAGAGAGTTGTTTGGGACATCCTAAGCTTTCTAAGGAAATAGAGACATTGGAGTGCTTTCTCGACCATTGCTTCAATGTGAGTGGTCCAGGACAAGTTGCTGGTGATATTTATTCCTAGGAATTTGAAACTTTCAGCTTTCAACTAACTATTTATTCCTAGGAATTTATTCCTAGTAATTTGAAACTGTCAGCTTTCAACTAACTCTACTTTGGCGCCGTCAATAGTGTATTCCTTCCTGAAGTCGATCACTAGATCCTTTCTCTTTGAGAGAAAGGTTATTGTCTTAACACCAGGTCACGAGGTTCTCATTCTCTATCCTATACTCTGTCTAGTCAATATTTGATATCTGGCACACAACGGTGGTGTCTTCTGCGAATTTGTGAATTGGATTTGTACTTGGCTGCACAGTCGTGGCTGTACAAAGAGGGGGCTGAGAACATGCCCTTGCGGATCACCAGTCTTGAGGGTTATCGTAGAGGATGATTTGTCCCCTATCATCACAGATCAGGAACTCGAGGATCCAGTTGCAGAGATGAGTGCTAACTCCAAATTCATGGGGGAATCTCTTATCCAGATGTTACAGTGATGAATGTAGGGCCAGGAAGATAGCATCAGCCGTGGACCTGTTGTGTTGGTAGGCAAACTCCAGTGGGTTAAGGCTGCTTGATAGACTGGACAATACATTCCATAACTAGCCTCTCAAAGCATTTCATGATGGTGGATGTCAAGGCCACTGGACAGTAGTCGTTTAGGCATGAGATCTTGCTTTTCTTCGGTACTGGGATGATAGTCTTCTTGAAACAGGTGGGTACCTCAGAACGGAATAGAGAGAGATTAAAGATGTCCATGAATACACCCGCTAGCTGGTCCATGCAGCTTCTAAGGACGCAGCCAGGGACTCCGTCTGGTCCAGCTGCTTTCCAAGGGTTCACCCTCAGGAAGGCAAATCTAACAGTCATTCCGTGGGGCCTTATCCTCCGTAATCTTCCTGATACAAGTGCATATTCCTGTGATGATATTACTAGAAATGAGCTCTGCATGGCAACAATGTTTGGTTTTCACACCAAGGACTTTCTCCAAAAATGAGGTCCCAACCTTGTGAAGCTGCATCGCAGAACTACATGTATTCTGCACAGGAAAGACAACATGCAAACGTCAAACTGAAGTTATCCCAAAGTCAAATGATCAAATCGAATATCATAGGTTTGTGATATTTAGTTGTGAATGGTGGTGGATAATTAAATTGGTTAAAAGAGGAAGAGGCTCCGAGAACCTACCCATTCTCCTCAACGGCAGCAAGCCAGCAATTGGGTGCTGGAGGCATTTACGAATGTGTTTAGCCACAGTAGAAGGTGAATTATTCATTACAAGTTCCTCTTGAATTCCCTGCATTACAGAAACCAGTCTTTATTTATCGTGATATCAAGAAACAGCTAGGGCTACTGGATACAGCTAAAACAGCAGTACCAAACATCCCAGTTATAGAGCTGAATATTTCCAGAGCGGATCTAATCATGCCTGCAATTGGGCAGGTCCAACGTCCTGTGCTGCTACCTTCATGGATCCTTGAATGTATATACCATCCATCTGGTCCTCCTTACTTCCTGGGGTTCTACCCTTCATTGTATAAATCCTTCCAAAATGTATCATCTCATATTTTTCAAGACTAATTTCCATCTGTCATTTCTTTGCCCATCTTTCTAACTGATCACTATGTTCTGTTGTCAAAGACTACTCCCCCTTACAATCAATACCACATATATTTGTACCGTCTTTGAATCTGCTAACTATATATATATCTTCCATTCACATCCAGATTGTTAATGTGCACAATAAACACAGAGGGTCCCAGTGCCAAACGCTACAGTACGTCATCAAATTGCATAAACAAACCTCAAGCATCACCTCTGAATCTTATCACCAAGTCAATTTTGTATTCATTTACCAAATAATCCTGGATCTCATGGCCCTTACCTTTTGGATGAGTTTTCCACATGGAACCTTGTCAGAGGCCTTTCTGAAGTGCATGTAATCTATCACTAGACTCCTTCCCAAGAGTGATATACTGGATAGCTGCTGTCTTCAGTGTAGCTGTACCCCAGATTGACACTACTTTTATGAAAACAGATTTGAAAGATGGAAAATCATTGCAAAATACCTTGAAGGCAAAGACCGAATTATTTCAATGATTCGTGGAAAAAATAGTCCTGAAGGAAATAAGTGAACTGAGAAAACGATTACTTGGTTGACAAAACAGGATGAATCTAACTAAGGATGTGGTTTCTGGAGACGCATGATAAGAATATAGACCAAGCATGCTGCCACAAAATTAAACAAATGGGTTGTGATGAATTCACCATAATTGAATTACTCTGCTGTCTCAGTAAATAATACTGGCTACGGACAATCTTCATTAAAAATTGAGATCCAGTTATTTTAGCTACAATAATACCTCATTATTTTAGGTTGAAATTGTTGTGTTAAAGTACTGAAGTGGGAGAGAAAGTAGGAAGGTAGGTTTCCCATGATTGCTTTTTACATGTTTTAGTTTCCATTTGTGGGCTCCTGTTGGAAGAGGCAGTGTCATGTTCTATGGTGCAGAAACATCTTGAAAAGAGAACAGCAGTAAAATTAACTGACTAACGTCTTCTTCATTCAATGAACGTAAATTTTGGATGTTGAGGGAGAAATTGTGGTAGTAATGATCCCCTAAGCATAGAATTATTTCCGTTTTGTCACTTCTCCTTTGCTGCCCCTTGTAAAATGAACCTAATTCTGATTTTTCTGATCCTAAACACAAAAGTTGAGCTGCGTATGTATTGTTTCGATGCAGTATGAAATGCCACCAAATACCTGACTAAAATCAAATCTTGATTTATAAATATTTATTAAAATATACTGTAAAACTGAACGCCTGCAGATTAAGCTATACACTGGTGCAAGATGAGGTCAGGAAAGATTTGACATTCTGCCCACAATGTTGAAAGGTTAACAGTGGTTTAAATTATTACATAGAACAAAATACTGCATTGAAAAGGCAAATCAGCCCAACAAGACTGTGGTGATTCTCTTTCCATTCTATCCTCCTGCCTTTGACTTTTATCTTTCCATACTTTCCCTCATTAATTTGTTGACTTTCATTTGAAAGTATCCATGCTATTTGTCTCGTCCACCAGTTAGTTCTACATTCCAACCACTTTGGGTAATGAAATTATTTGTTTAATGTCGATTTGATTTATGAGTAACCATCTTGTGTTTATGGCCCCCAGTTTTTAATTGTCTTCATGTCTGCTATGTCCAGCCTGTGTGAGATCACTTATATAATCTTTCTGGTCTGGATCCCCTTCGTTAACCATTTTTGTATTTTCTCGAATACTTCCATGACATTTCAAAATGCACTCCAAGCATCTAGGTTGGTGATATGCAGTTTTAATATAACTATATTTGAATCAATAAGCCCCCTCAAAGTAAATCCTATGGCTTTATCATCATTTTTAGTTGCTTTGTTTAATCTATGATTATGTTTTAATTGCATTTTTAACTGCAAGCTGGATTTGTTTACTCCTGCGCATTATTTTTATTTTTTTAGAATTTAGCAAAGTATCCAATCTCATATTTAACCATCTTTCGCTTCTTCGGTTATTACAATGTTCAATTACAAATTCCACCTCAGCATTAGTTATCCACGCTCCCAGTCATTTATATATTGAGTTATGGCCCCAATTTAAAATCATTAACATCAATTGTGAATAATAATACTCCTATAGCAGAGCCCTATGATCCATCTGTCTACAGTCTGAAAATTATAGTACTTTATTCAACTGAGTCCAAAGTGATTTGTATAGGGTGGACAATATAGAGTAATGACTCACTGGTGATAATGTCACATGAGGTGTATCATGCCATGAATAAGATGTCCAACAACAAAGCAAGTCAACAGTCCTAGAAAGAGTTCTGCTGGATAGAGTAAGTGAGTTTGTTAACTCCACAGATAACCAGTTTGGTTTTAAAGCTAAACATGGCACTGACTTGTGCATATATGCCCTAAAGGAGATTGTAAACAAATATAGAGGCAAAAACTCGTCAATTCTTATGTGCTTTATTGATACTTCCAAAGCCTTTGAGCGTGTTAATCATAGAAAGCTGTTTGTTAAAATGATTCAAAGAGGGGTGCCTAAATACATTGTGAGAATTCTGGCTTACTGGTATGCCCACCTGACTATGCAAATAAAATGGGGCAATAGGGTCTTAGCCCCATTTGGGGTTAGCAATAGTGTTAGACAAGGGGGAATTTTGTCCCCAGTCCATTTTAATCTTTATATTGATTATCTGTCCAAGCAATTAATACTGGGTGCATGATTGGTAATACTTCAGTGAACCATATTGAACTGTGCACAGTTCCCTGAAGGTGGAATCTCATGTAGATAGGGTGGTGAAGAAAGCTTTTGGTGTGCTGGCCTTTATAAATCAGAGCATTGAGTATAGAAGTTGTGATGTAATGTTAAAATTGTACAAGGCATTGGTGAGGCCAATTCTGGAGTATGGTGTACAATTTTGGTCGCCTAATTATAGGAAGGATGTCAACAAAATAGAGAGAGTACAGAGGAGATTTACTAGAATGTTGCCTGGGTTTCAGCAACTAAGTTACAGAGAAAGGTTGACCAAGTTAGGTCTTTATTCTTTGGAGCGCAGAAGGTTAAGGGGGGACTTGATAGAGGTCTTTAAAATGATGAGAGGGATAGACAGAGTTGACGTGGATAAGCTTTTCCCACTGAGAGTAGGGAAGATTCAAACAAGAGGACATGACGAGAATTAAGGGACAGAAGTTTAGGGGTAACATGAGGGGGAACTTCTTTACTCAGAGAGTGGTAGCTGTGTGGAATGAGCTTCCAGTGGAGGTGGTGGAGGCAGGTTCGATTTTATCATTTAAAAATAAATTGGATAGTTATATGGACGGGAGAGGAATGGAGGGTTATGGTCTGAGTGCAGGTAGATGGGACTAGGGGAGTGTTCGGCACGGACTAGAAGGGCCGAGATGGCCTGTTTCCGTGCTGTAATTGTTATATGGTTATATTATGTGTGCAGATGATCTTGTGGTCTTTATCCATGTAGCGCTGGTCTCCAGCAGCTCCTTACTATATGTTCTGTGTATGGTGTGGAGCAGGATATTAAATATAATGCTTGTAAGAGTGCTGTTATGATCTGTAGAACCAAAGAGGATAAATATCTAAAATTTCCTGATTTTAAATTGTCTGACAATAATCTTAGTGTCTGTAATAAAGTAAAATATCTTGGGCATTTTATTACAAAACCAATGACAGATGATGAGGATATTTATAGGCAACGACATATGCTGTATGTACAGGCGAATATTCTCTTGCGTAAGTTTGGTGCATGTACAGATGTGGTGAAGATGTCGCTATTTAGAGCATATTGCACACCACCATGTGGTCGAACTATGGAAAGACAAGTTTGCAGAGACTAAAGGTGTCCTACAATGATGCCATGAGAACACTGCTAAGGAAACATAGATGGTGCAGTGCTGGTAACATGTTTGTGGTTGCAGAAGTCAGTACTTTATAAGCTATCCTAAGAAATCATATGTATAAATTCATTTGCAGGATAAATGACTCTAAAAATGTTATTATTGTGGCCTTGTCAAACATAAGGTTTGGCACTACATGCTACGAATCCCAGTTGTGGAGACACTGGTATCACTGTCTCGTTGTAGGACACTGATCTTTCTTTTTTATTCTGGATTTTTATTGTTTTTTCTATATATAATTTATGATGCTTTTATAAGTGACTAGACCAAGTGCAGACCCGTTGGGTCTGTTTCCTCAACGGCGTTTGCGGGGGGGGAGAGGAGGAGGAGGAAACGGGAGAGATTTGGGAGGGAAAGGAGAGCGGGGTAGGGGGTGAGAGAGGGGGATGGGGAGAGAGGTGTGGGGGAGGGGGGGGGGGTGAGGAGAGGGAAACATAGAAACATAGAAATTAGGTGCAGGAGTAGGCCATTCGGCCCTTCGAGCCTGCACCGCCATTCAATATGATCATGGCTGATCATCCAACTCAGTATCCTGTACCTGCCTTCTCTCCATACTCCCTGATCCCTTTAGCTACAATGGCCACATCTAACTCTCTCTTAAATATAGCCAATGAACTGGCCTCAACTACCTTCTGTGGCAGAGAATTCCACAGATTCACCACTCTCTGTGTGAAAAATGTTTTTCTCATCTCGGTCCTAAAAGATTTCCCCCTTATCCTTAAACTGTGACCCCTTGTTCTGGACTTCCCCAACATCGGGAACAATCTTCCTGCATCTAGCCTGTCCAACCCCTTAAGAATTTTGTAAGTTTCTATAAGATCCCCCCTCAATCTTCTAAATTCTAGCGAGTACAAGCCGAGTCTATCCAGTCTTTCTTCATATGAAAGTCCTGACATCCCAGGAATCAGTCTGGTTAACCTTCTCTGTACTCCCTCTATGGCAAAAATGTATTTGGCAAGGGAGATGGAGAGGGGGGAGGAGAGAGGGGTGGGGGAGGTGAAGAGAGAGGGGAGGGGGGAGGGGGACGGGGGAGGAGGGAGGAGGGAGATGGGACTAGGGGAGAGAGGGGGATGAGTGTGGAGGGAGGGGGGTGGGGGGAGAGAGGAATGGGGGGTGGAGGAGGAGGGGAGGAGAGGGAGAGGGGGTGAGAAGAGGGAGGTGGGAGAGGGGGAGGAGAGAGGGGTGGGGGAGGGGTGGAGTGGGGGAGGGGGAGAGTGGTGTGGGGATGGGGGGAGGGGAAGGGGGAGGGAGGGAGATGGGGGAGGGAGAGGAGGGAGATGGGGAGGGGAGGGAGGGAGAAGATTGTGGAGGGAGGGGGGGTGGGGGGGGAGAGAGGGGAAAGAGTGGGGAGGGAGAGTGGGAGGGGGAGGGGGGGACAGTGGAAGTGGGGAGGGAGGGAGGGGGAGAGGGGTGGGGGGGGTGAAGAGGGACAGAGGGGTAGGGGAAGAGTAGGGAAGAGGTGGGGGGGGAGAGGGGAGGGGAGGGAGGGGGAGAGAGGGGTGGGGGAGGGAGAGGGGTGCGGTAAGGGGGGAGAGAGGGGTGGGGGAGGGAGAGGGGTGCGGTAAGGGGGGAGAAGTGGAAGTGGGGAGGGATGGGTAGGGGGAGTGATGGAAGAGGGACAGAGGGGCAGGGGAAGGGGGCGGGGGGAGAGAGGGAAGGGGGTGGGGGGAGGGGGTGGGGGAGAGAGGGAAGGGGGAGAGAGGGAAGGGGAGTGGGGGAGAGAGGGATGGGGGTGGGAGGAGGAGGGGGAGGAGAGGGAGAGGGGTGAGGAGAGGGAGATGCAAGGGAGAGAGGGATGGGGAGAGAGGGATGGGGAGGGGGAGAGAGGTGTGGGGGAGGGGGGGAGGGATGGGGTAGGGGTAAGAGTGTGGAGGGAGGGGGAGAGGGGTGGGAGGGGGAGAGAGGGGAAATAGTGGGGAGGGAGAGTTGAAGGGGGAGGGGTAGGGACAGTCCATCTGTTCCCAATTCCCTTTCACCCCCAATCCTCTTTCTCTATTCCCACACACGTGATGATGCGTTTCGACACAGGCTGCGGGGGTGGGGGGGAGGGGCTGGTGCTGGGGCTGCTGCAAAGGCATATGTAAATGGATCCATTCCGATTGGACATCTGTGAGCATTGGGCATTGTGACATCACACGATGGAACGTTCACCAACATTCTATGGGTGAGAAGCAGTTTTTTTTTAATTGGGGGGGGGGGAGAAGGATTCTATTAAAAATGTGTACATAAACACGACGAAATTTAATCAGGAGTGGATACTTGGAATGAAAAGTGAAATCTCTACCGAAATGGAAAAAATCTCGGCGATTCTGCGTCTGGTGTTGGCGTAGCAAGGAATCAAAGGCTGGCAGCCACAAGTCAGGCAGAAAACCGGCCGGTCTCAGACTTTTAATATATAACTAGACCAAGTGCAGACCCGTTGGGTCTGTTTCCCCAACGGCGTTTTGCGGGTGGGGGGAGGGGGGCTTGCGGCATCAAACTCACATTAACCACCCCCAAACACACAGGTGGGGGTGGCGGGATGTGAAGAGGGGAGGGAGGGGAGAGGAGGTGGAGGAAACGGGACAGATTTGGAAGGGAAAGGAGAGCGGGGTAGGGGGTGAGAGGGATGGGGGTGGGAGGAGGAGGGGGAGGAGAGGGAGAGGGGTGAGGAGAGGGAGATGGAGAGGGAGATGCAGGGGAGAGAGGGATGGGAGGGGGAGAGAGGGATGGGGAGGGGGAGAGAGGTGTGGGGGAGGGGGAGGTAGGGGAGGAGGGAGGGAGGGGGATAGGGGTGGGGGAGAGAGGGGAAAGAGTGGGGAGGGAGAGTGGAGGGGGAGGGGAGAGGTGGAAGAGTGGGGAGGGAGATGGAGTGGGGTAGGGGGAGTGATGGAAGAGGGACAGAGGGGTAGGTGGAAGGGTGGGTGGAGAGAGGGAAGGGGGGTGGTGTAGATAGGGAAGGGGGGTGGGGGAGAGGGATGGGTGGGAGAGGGAGAGGAGCGAGGAGAGGGAAACATAGAACCATTGAAATTAAGTGCAGGAGTAGGCCATTCGGCCCTTCGAGCCTGCACCACCATTCAATATGATCGTGGCTGATCATCCAACTCAGTATCCTGTACCTGCCTTCTCTCCATACCCCCTGATCCCTTTAGCCACAAGGGCCACATCTAACTCCCTCTTAAATACAGCCAATGAACAGGCCTCAACTACCTTCTGTGCCAGTGAATTCCAGAGATTCACCACTCTCTGTGTGAAAAATGTTTTTCTCATCTCGGTCCTAAAAGATTTACCCCTTATCCTTAAACTGTGACCCCTTCTTCTGGACTTCCCCAACAACTGGAACAATCTTCCTGCATCTAGCCTGTCCAACCCCTTAAGAATTTTGTACGTTTCTATAAGATACCCCCTTAATCTTCTAAATTCTAGCATGTACAAGCCGAGTCTATCCAGTCTTTCGTCATACGAGGGGAGAATACGTGTTCGGCACGGACTAGAAGGGTCGAGATGGCCTGTTTCCGTGCTGTAATTGTTATATGGTTATATGGTTATATGAATGTCCTGACATCCCAGGAATCAGTCTGGTGAACCTTCTCTGTACTCCCTCTATGGCAACAATGTATTTGAACATTGGGCATTGTGACATCACACAATGGAACGTTCACCAAGTGCTTATGCTCCTGCAAAGGCATATGTAAATGAATCCATTCCGATTGGACATCTGTGAGCATCGGGCATTGTGACATCACACGATGGAACGTTCACCAGGGCCTGGGGCTGGTGCTGCTTCTATGGGTGAGAAGCCAGTTTATTTTTGAAATATTGGGGGGGGGAGAAGGATTTGATGAAAAACGTGCACTTAAACACGACGAAATGTAATAAGGTGCGGATACTTAGAAAGAAAAGTGAAATCACTACCGAAATGGAAAAGATGTCGGTGATTCTGCTTTCCCCCTTATCCTTAAACTTTGACCCCTTGTTCTGGTCGTCCTGAACATCCGGAACAATTTTTTTTGCATCTAGCCCGTCCAACCCCTTAAGAATATAATACGTTTCTATAAGATACCCCCTTAATCTTCTAAAATCTAGCAAGTACAAGGCGAGTCTATCCAGTCTTTCTTCATATGAAAATCCTGACATCCCAGTAATCAGTCTGGTGAACCTTCTCTGTACTCCCTCTCTATGGCAACGATGTCTTTGAGCATTGGGCATTGTGACATCATACGATGGAACGTTCACCATTGGCTGGGTCTCCTGCATAGGCATATGTAAATGAATCCATTCCGATTGGACATATGTGAACATTGGGCATTGTGACATCACACGATGGAACGTTCAGCAGGGGCTGGGGCTGATGCTGAGTCTATGGGTGAGAAGCCAGTTTAGTTTTGAAATATTGGGGGGGGGGGGGGGGGAAAGGATTTGATTAAAAACGTGTACTTAAACACGACGAAATGTAATGAGGTGCGGATACTTAGAAAGAAAAGTGAAATCTCTACCGAAATGGAAAAGATGTCGGCGATTCTGCGTCTGGTTTCGGAGTTGCAGGGAATCAAAGGAAGAAATGCGGCCGGAAGCCGTCCATGTAAATGGATCCATTCCGATTGGACGTCTGCGAGCGTCGGGCATCGCGATTGGACATCTGCGAGCATCGGGCATTGTGACATCGCACGGCGGGAACGAATCGAAAGGCAGAAAGGGATCCGGACGGCAGCCGGACGGATGGGGCGAGGGTTTTATATATTAACTAGACCAAGTGCAGACCCGTTGGGTCTGTTTCCCCAACGGCGTTTGCGGGGGTGGGGGTGCAATGTTGTCCCTTGTCTGGACCTTGAGTCCGAAATGAAGTTTAATAATAAAAATTATAATTAGATCTTCACCTCCATCCTTTCATCAATTTGCTATTCATTCAGCCATTTATCCCATGACTCCATGTAGCCTAACATTTCTGATGAAGCTGTTGGATTGTGAAGTGTTTGTAAACTCTATTACATGTCTTCTTGCATAGCAAATACTAGAGGTTAAAGCTATCAACAGAACATCCATCACATAGGAGTAGGCCCCTTGACCCCTGGGGCATGCTGTGCCCTTCAATATGATCATGGCGAATACTGCCGCATTCCTGCCTATCACCCAAGAACCCTTCTAGTCTCATTTATTAAGAAACTCTGCTTTAAAAAATTTCCAACATTCTTCCACCATCATTTGAGAAGAAAGTTTCGAAGCCTTTCAATTGTCCAGAAGAAAAAAAACACCTCATCTCTTAAATAGACAACCCCTTAATTTTAAACAGTGACCTCCAGATTCTCCCAGAAAAAAATAATCCCTTTATATCCACCCTGTCAGGGTACTCCAAAATCTTGTTTCTGTCAAGTTGTTTTTCACTTTACTGAACTTAGCCTGTCAAAACATTCCTGATAAGAATGCCCATCTGTTTCCAGGTAGCAGTTCAGTGACCTTCAATGAGCTGTTTCCGATGCAATACACACCCCTGAAGTAAGGTGGCCAAACTGGAAAACAGTACTCCATATACAGACTTCCAATGCCCTATATCACTAAAACATAACCTACATACTGTTAGATTCAATTACTCTCACAATAAACAATAATGTTCTGTCGGCTTTCCTAATTGCTTGCTCTGCTTGTATCCCAGTATTTTCACTAAAATACCCAGATCCTTTTCCATCTTGGAACTCTGCAATCTCTCGCTTTTTGGATAATTTTCTTCTCCACAGCCAGTTTCACCTTTTCCCAAATTGTACTCTATTTGCCAGATCTTTGCCCACTTATTTAACATATCTATATTTTGTAGCTTCCTTATAATGTCTTAACAACCTGCTTTCCTCCCCTTTTTTTGTATCATCTCCAAATTTACCGCACATATTTTCAGTGCTTTCACGCAATTCATTTAAATAAATTATAAAACTTTAACTCCCCAGCATCAATCTTTGTGGCATATAATTTGTTACATTTTGCCAACCAGTGAGAGACTCAGTTATGACACATCTTTGTATATTATTTCAGTTGGTTCTCTATCCGTGTTAATGTTACCACATATGCCTGGAGATTACATTTTGCACAATAATATTAAGTGCAACAATTTTCAAATGAAGGAATTACCTCTCATCTAAGTATATGGTCTAGTACAACAATGTTTAAAGTCATACCGCATGATACATTTGCTTCTTAGACCTGCATGTATATATATTACACCGCTACTTTTTAAAAGCAATGAGCCCATACACAGGTCCACTCAATACAATTGTGAATTTAACCATCTATCAAAGGTAGACAAAAATGCTGGAGAAACTCAGCGGGTGAGGCAGCATCTATGGAGCGAAGGAATAGGTGACGTTACAGGTCGAGACCCTTCTTCAGATCATCTAATACTTGGTCTCTTCATTTACTGAGCACTTCGCTGCAAGCTGCACTCCGAATTACCCACCTCAGCAACGGTAATTCCAGTAGAGCTTGATAGACAAAGTACTCATCTGGCTCTGCATCCTACTCTGCATTTATTGTTTCAACGTAGTTGTTTACTGATTATGTTGTATTACATTTTCTTAACCACCATTTTCTTAGTTTAGTTTAATGTACGGGTTCCGCGCCAACCAGCGATCCCCGCACATTGACACTATCTACACGCACTAGGGACAATTTCTACATCAATAATAGAATAGGAATACTTTATTGTCACATTTCAATTCAATTCAATTCAATTTATTGTCATTTGGACCCCTTGAGGTCCAAACGAAATGCCATTTCTGCAGCCATACATTACAAACAAATAGACCCAAGACACAACATAATTTACATAAACATCCATCACATTGCTGTGATGGAAGGCCAAAAAAACTTCTCTCTCCACTGCACTCTCCCCCCCGATGTCAGAGTCAAAGTCAAAGTCAAAGCCCCGGCGGGCGATGGCGATTGTCCCGTGGCCATTAAAGCCACGCCGGGTGATGCAAGGTCGCGCACCAGGTCTTGGTGTTAGAGCCCCCGGCGCGCGCTCGCAGAGACCCGCCGCCATTCCAAGCCGCGCGGGGCAGTGCTGTAAGGCCCCGCTCCAGGAGCTCTTCAACCCCGCAACTCGGGCGGGAGAAGTCGCCGCTGCGGAAGCCCCGAAAAGCGGTCTCCCTCCAGGGACCCGCGGGCTCCCGGTGCCGCCCGCCAAACCCGCAGTTGCAGCCACCGAATCTCCGGGGGTCGGGCCGCAGCAGCGTCCACCACAGCTCCACCCGCTCTGGACTCGGCCAGCTCCGCGACGGTGAGGTGAGTAGTCGGCACCACAGCCCCCGGTCTTCCTGTTGGAGGCCGCTCCTCGTTGCAGCCCCAACGACAACGGAGACCCGACAAAGAAAAGGTCGGGTCTCCCGTGCAAGGAGAGATTTAAAAGTTACCCCCAACCCCCCCCACACCACCCCCACCCCCCCCACACACATACCCCAACAAAAATAACAAAAACTACATAAAAACATAGACATAAAATAATAAAAACGCAGACGGACTGCAGAGGCCGCTGCTGACGAGAGTCGCGCCGCCTACCGGATGTGACTAGGCACAGTTAGATTCTTTGCTTGCATACCCAATGTATACATTAGCTAGAGCAATTACAATTTTACATTGTAATGGTACATTATTGGACACTCAGCTGTCATGTTGTATCCTGACATTACGCAGACCAGCTTCTTCCCTTTTTCCCTTTATGGAAAGCTACTTTAAAGTTATCATTGTGCCAGGATCCTTTTCATTTTTTCATGCTCCCTGGCTTTGCTGTGTGGAGCTAGGTAATAAGTCCATATCTTCCCAGAGATCCCTTGAGGTTTTTAAGGGCTTTGGAACTGCTATGTTCCAATGGAGTTCTTCCTGAATAGTTCCAATTTAATCTGCACTTAATTCAGTAAATACAGCAATAGTGTAAATCGAAGAAGCCTGGTGAACACTGCTCTTCTCCGGAGTGTGTTCGGTTTCATCTTTTGTCAATACCATTTGGTGTTACCTTGCCACGACTCCTCCTGCTGAATGAGCGCTTTGCTTTTCACATTTTTTGTGGGTTCTTGTAATGATGCAGCAATGGTCTGGAAACTTATATGAATAGGCTCCCCCATATTATTTAACCAGAATCCACATTCTTCCTCTGAAGTACTTTGGGTTTTGTGATTAATTCCCATTGTTTGAAATTGCCATATCACTGTCAAGTTGACACAAACAGGGGCTGCTCATTATGAAAGATTTCCACTGGCTTTGGAGTCCAAGAATCTTCATTCTGGGACATCTTGCAGTGGTTTAATTCTCTGACCCTTAAAGTTACCTCCACAAAAACCTCTGTCAGCATCTTTGACTATCCCTTTATTTCATGCCAACATATGCAATACTTCACTTTTTTATGCATGACCCCCTCTTACTGACTGACATCCAAACAATAAGCACTCTTGAAATGTGCCCTCAATATCTTTATGTCAAATGGTACTTTATTTATTGATATTACCAAAACGCCTTGCAGGTCTTGTTCTGAAGATATCACAGTTTCCCATTCAAAGCCATGTTAAATTATTTTCCTTCAAATTTCTTATTGTGTAATATCTGCATGCTTCACCCAATTTGTTATATATCCTTTCAGAAAAAAAAAACACTCTTACTTAACTGTCAGGTTTTATTTTCAGCCTAAGCTTCACATTCCCTGTCAGAAGTACTGCCGTCATATTCCAGCTCTAGGAGATATAAACATACTGACTTCCACAACTATCTAGACTATACTTCTTCTCGCCCGGCCTCCTGCAAAGACTCTATCCCCTACTGCCAATTCCTCCGACCCGGCCCAAGATGAGGCATTCCATACCAGAACATCCAAGATGACCTCATTCTTTAGTGGCCCTCACTATGAGGCCCTCACACGCGTCTCCTCGGTACCCCGCAACTTCACTCTTGCTTCCCCTGGTCGCAACAGGGACAGAGTCCCCCTGGTCCTTGCCTTTCACCCCATCTCATATAACACATAATCCTCTTGACATTTTCACCACCGCCAATGGGATCCCAACACAAGTCACATCTTCCCATCACCACCCCTTTCCGCCTCACGCAAAGACAGTTCCCTCCGCAACTCCCTGGTTAACTCATTCCTTCCTTCCCTCCCAAACCACCCCCTCCCCAGGAACCTTCCCCTGCAACTGCAGGAGATGCAACACCTGTCCTTTTACCTCCTTCCTCGTCTCTGTCGAGGGACACCGACAGTCCTTTCTGGTTAGGCAAAGGTTCACTTGCACCTCCTCCAACCTCATCTACTGTATCCGCTGGTCAAGGTGTGGTCTCTTATATATCTGTGAGATCCAACATAGACTGGGTGATCATTTCACTGAACACCTTTGATCAGTCCGCCTGGGCCTACCTGATCTCCAGGCTGCCAAACACTTTAATTCCCCTTCCAATTCCCACACTGACCTTTCTGTCCTAGGCCTCCTCCATTGCCAGAGTGATACCAAACGCAAATTGGTGGGACAGCACCTCATATTTCGCTTGGGCAGCTTACAACCCAAGTAACCCTTCCATCCCCCTCTCTCTGCCCCTCCCCCACCCACGTCGTACTAGCTTCAAAGTCATCATGTCTCATTATCTGTACCTCGTTTTCACCTAGCCCACAGCTAAGAATGGCCTTTCCTTTATTATTGTTACTTTTCTGCATATCTTTAATTCATTTGTTATATATCTCTTTATATCATCGTCTACATTTCTCTTTTCCCTTTCCCCTGACTCTCAGTCTGAAGAAAGGTCTCGACCCGAATCGTCACCTATTCTTTTTCTCCAGAGATGCTGTCTAACCCGTTGAGTTACTCCAGCTTTTTGATCTATCTTCGTTTAAACCAGCATCTGCAGTTTCTTCCTACTATAATCCTGGTTTGTAACAATTAAGTCTCTGACTCTGGTGTACCACTGTCTGCTTGATGAAAACTTCTTATTCCCTCCCAAGTACACCTGATCAGTGTTTGGATGGGGCTAGAGCACCTTGAAGTGTGAGAGACTCCAGGTTTTCCTTGCTGCCTCATACATGATTTGCTCAAAACAATTAAAGTAACTGGATCCCATCTATTCCCATGGTCACTGATGCAGAGCCCACGACTATGATAGAGATCTGGACCATTCATCTGTTGTGAGCAATTTCGGGCACCATATCTGAGGAAGGATGTTCTGGCTTTATAGAGGGTCCAGAGGAGGTTTACAAGAATGATCGCAGGAATAAGTAGGTTAACATATGATGAGCGTTCGACGGCACTGGGCCTATACTCGCTGGAGTTTAGAAGAATGAGGTAGGACCTCATTGAAACGTACAGAATAGTGAAAGGCTTGGATAGAGTGGATGTGGAGAGGATGTTTCTACTTGTGGGAGAGTCCAGGACTAAAGGTCATAGCCTCAGAATTAAAGGACGTTCTTGTAGGAAGGAGATGATGAGGAATTTGTTTAGTCTGAGGGTGGTGAATCTGTGAAATTCTTTGCCACAGAAGCCTGTTGAGGCCGTCAGTGGATATATTTAAGGCCGAGATAGATAGATTCTTGATTAGTACAGGTGTCAGAGGTTATGGGGAGAAGGCAAGAGAATGGGGTTAGGAGGGAGAGATAGATCAACCATGATTGAATGGCGAAGTGGACTTGATGGGCCAAATGGCCTAATTCTGCTCCCATCACTTATGATCTTATGATCGCTTCCATCAATCTAAAGGCTTGAAGTCTTGGATTTGCGCTCAACACCTTTCACGGCATCTCAACAGAAAATGGTTGTAGTATTTCAAAAACACATCCTGACATTCGGTACACCAATTTGACACAGTATCAATATGTGTATTGATGCTCCCTAATCATCAAGGTGGCCGTAAACACCTGTCCTTATCACAATTCTCTGCTTTTCCAGTACCAGTACTTTTACTATGATTACTTTTTGAGTGCGCATGCTTGCATAATTTCCAGATTTTGCTCATTCATTTTGGCTTCTGCATATATCTAGTCCACTTACTTTTGTTTGTTGTTCCTTTTTTTTTTACAGAGGGTCTCCCCTACTTATGTAGAGGGTCTGTCCCACTTGCATGATTTTTTCGGCGACTGCTGGCACCAGTTATAGTCGCAGCAGGTCGCCGAAAATTTTCTACATGTTGAAAATCCAGCGGCAACCAGAAAAATTTACGACTCTTTGGGCGACTACTCACGACCATACAGGCGTCACCCCGCGACATGTCGGGAGAGAATGGAGCAGCTGGGCTTGTACACTCTGGAGTTTAGAAGGATGAGAGGGGATCTCATTGAAACATATAAGATTGTTAAGGGTTTGGACACGTTCCCGATGTTGGGGGAGTCCAGAACCAGGGGCCACAGTTTAAGAATAAGGAGTAAGCCATTTAGAAAGGAGACGAGGAAACACTTTTTCTCGCAGAGAGTGGTGAGTCTGTGGAATTCTCTGCCTCAGAGGGCGGTGGAGGCAGGTTCTCTGGATGCTTTCAAGAGAGAGCTAGATAGGGCTCTTAAAAATAGCGGAGTCAGGGGATATGGGGAGAAGGCAGGAACGGGGTACTGATAGGGGATGATCAGCCATGATCACATTGAATGGCGGTGCTGGCTCAAAGGGCCGAATGGCCTACTCCTGCACCTATTGTCAATTGTCTATAGTCGCCCAAAGAGTCGTACCTTTTTCTGGTTGCCGCGGGATTTTCAACATGTTGAAAATTTTCGGCGACCTGCAGCGGGTTCCGGCAGTTGCCGAATAAATCGCGTATGTGGGACAGGTACTTAACACTACCTGCTCCTCCTGTACCAACCTGAATTATAATCATAATGCTATCCCAACCAATGCTTTTGGTTTGCAAAAGATAGGACTTGAGTCTAGAAACCTGAAGTTAGGTCAAGAAAGTAGGAATGCGGTGGTGGAGAAAGTAAACTATTATGACCTGAATTATTTTGATGTGCTTTTCCTATTCATTTTGTTTCCTATCCATCGTGATTTTATGTGTTTTTCCTATTCATTACTGATCAAAGTACATCTTCTTCTGCTTTATATGCAGTTACTTTGTTCCTCACATTTCTGCCTGCAGCATCCTCTTGAGTGGGCTCAAACAGGCTTATCCTTTTACTGTACACCATTAAACCTTAATATTAGACTTTAGCAGAATTGAGAATCAGCAGTCCCTTTGCTTTTAATTTGTTTACCATGATACACCATGTTTGCTATCCTTCCACTGTCACACTCAATTCACTTTCCAGCTCTCTGAGGATCCCAACCAATGTCTCACTCTGTTCCTTGTTCTTATTCCCATGGTAACTAAAGTGACTGTCTAATTTTCCTCTTTGTTTGAATTTCATGGATTAGGCAGTTAATCTTTCTAAATCCCTCTCCATCTTGTTTTCATTTTTGCACTGAAAGTCTCTATTCCAAAATCTGAAAATTAGCTTATCCATTTCGTCTAGCATTTTTGATTACAAGCTTTTGGCTGTTCTTGATTTTAGTGTTCATGAAGCTTGTGAAGAGATCGTGTTCTGGAAATCTGGTTTACAGATAGTGACTCTTTTAATCCATTTGATGGTTCTTGTCACCTAAACAGTTTCACAAACTCTTGCACAAACCTTATCAAAAGTGGTTTGTTTTTAAAATCTATTTTGCATATAAAATCAATCTCTCTCTGCGACAGGTGATTTGTTCCTTTGTGACTCTTGTACTTTATTTGGGAGTCCAGTTCAGCATTTCAGCATAGCCAAAAATCCTAAAAAACAATCAAGCTCTCCACCCGCTATGCCATTTCCAACCTCCGTAAATTATTGGGACTGATTCTGTTAAATCAACATCACTGGTAGCCTCTCTGTGCATCAGGTTATTTATTCCATTGTGATTCTTAGTAATCTTTACATGGGATCCAATTCAACATTGCAGCATAGCCCAGAGGACCAGAAGAGCTGTCTCTATACAGGCAGTTAACTGATAGCTGTTGAGGCTTTATCCCAAAATCAGAGTCTGGCAAAGTTGTCAATGTAACTGGGGCTACATTAAAAAATAAAACTCTGCCATTCACAAATGTACTCACAAATAATTTATACCTGTCTTTATAAATGAGGACAAATTTAAGTTTTCATTAAAATATTGCAAATTATTAAAAATGGCGAGAAATAAATTGCTTAATCAGTTGAAATCAAAAATAATACATCAACCAGTGTAAGTTTTCCATTTGCAATGCCTCAGATAATGAATGTATGTATGCAGCGAAACCTCGATAATATTCAGGCTTGTGGTGATATGTTAAATAGTATTTGTGCCAGGTGAGTGTCAGATTAGTGGCCATCTTCATTAAGTGAGTCTTGCATCCTGCCCTGAAATAGTAAGATTAAACGAGAACTTACCAGTTCGAAGTTTGATCGTTATTTTATGAGGAGTACGTTGAGGGAATACGTGAAGAATCCCGCCAGGACGCATGCGTGTCATTCTTCAAAGCAGCGGTGTGAAATCACAGATAACTGTAATGACTTAAACATAGTAAGATTAGAGAAAGAAATACCAGTTGAGTATATGATCATGCGTGGGAGCGGAGGGCACGTATTCCCTCAACGTACTCCTCATAAAATAACGATCAAACTTCGAATGGCAAGTTCTCGTTTAATCTTACTATTTTACTTGGGAGTCACGTAAGTGACTACGTGAAGATTTCAAAGCTCTGTGATTTCATGCCGTGGAAACGAGTCCATGCATCACATCTGCCTTAATGACTGTAGGAGGAATTGTGTCAACATAATTTAGACATGAATCCGACATTGAAATCCATGAAATTTATTAACACAAAATTATAGCCCCTATTTATGGGGTAAATTAAACTACAGAACTTAAAATTGTTTCTGCAAACGTTCCAGGTTTCATGACTGGTTTATGATAAAATAGTTGGAATGTTTTTTCCCCTGACCATCCTGCTGCCTTGAGGATTTGGTCCATTGGTACATCCAACTGCATAGCTGCCGATGTAGCTGCAGCCCTGGTGGAATGAGATTTAAAAATATTAGTATCCACCCCAGCCTGTATTAGAACCTGTTTCAGCCATCTTGAGATGGTCTGGACCGTCACTCTTTTGTGTGGTTGCTTATGGCTGACTAAAAGTGCCTTCTCATTGCCTCTGATGATTTTCGTGTTCTCCATGTATAACGACAAATGTCTTACTATACAGAGACGATCATCTGTTGGGTAAGACCTAAATTCTATATTGAGGCCTGCTGATCCCTGTCTGTTCTGCTTTACTAATTCATAAATATGAAACGTAATATTTTCAGATGAAGAAGTCATGTTGTCCAGTCTTAATTTATGTAATGACTGTACCCTTTGTGCCGTGACCAATGCCATTAGCATGACTGTTTTTAATGTCAGTCTATGTAGGGACAGAGCTGTTGCTGGAGACCAATTCCTGAGCATCTTCAGGACAATACTCACATCCCATATTTGGGAGTACCTGGTTCTTGGGGGATTGGTATTAAAAATTCCCCTCATAAGTTTTGTTACCAGTGGGTGAGTCCCAACAGAGTGACGCTCTGTTCCTTGCCATAGATAAGTTGATAGGGCACTTCTGGAGCAGTTGATGGCACTATAACTGAGCCCCTCATCATAATGGAGGCCTGCCAGGTATTCCAGAACAGACGGGATGTTCATATCTCTGTAGGTGATGCTGTTTTTGTGACAATACATCTCCCACTTCCTGATATAGACCAGATACTGTTTTTTGGTGGACTGTCTGTGGGCCGCTGAAATCATGTTCACTGTTCGGTCCGTCAGTCCCAGCTGTAGTAGTGGTATTTTTAAACTCTACAAATTAATAAATTCAAATAGTTATGGCATGGGTGGCTATCCCTTGTTACGGGATGAACCAATAAGTCTGGTCTATTCGGGATGGTGATACATGGTTCTAATACCATGTTCAGTATCACTGGGAACCATGGTTGTGTAGGCCAATAGGGTACTACCAAAATACCAGACGCAGAGTCTTGCTGTATTTTCCTTAATACCCGACTGATGAGGCAGAAAGGAGGGAATGCACAAATAAACAATTTCCCCCAATGCAGTGAAAATGCATCTGTCGCCGCTGCCCCAGGGTCTGGTTCCCACGAAACATAGTTTGATAGCTGGTGATTAAGCCTGGATGCGAATAGATCGATATCTGGTGTTCCATATCGTGCTGTAATATCAGCAAATACTTTTTTATTCAACATCCATTCGGTGTTTTCATTAAATTTGCGTGACCTGGTGTCTGCCACTAAATTTAGTTTACCTGGTAGGTAAGTAGCTGATATCCAAATATCTCTCTGGATACACCACTGCCAAATTGTATTAGCCAGATTGTCACATGATGTCGATTTGTTTCCACCCATGTGGTTGATATATGCTACCACGGTGGTATTGTCAATCTGTAGTCTAACATGCTGGTGATATGACCCAGTACAATATGACTTTAGGCCATAGAATGCACCCAACATTTCCATGTAGTTTATGCCCAGTGTTAGTAATAATGATGCCTCCTGAGCAGTCCATCTACCTCCACAGCTGGAGATGGAATTGGTGGCACCCCAACCAAGTGCACTGGCATCAGTTTGTAGCACCATAGAAGGGTTGCTGATAATGATTGGATTGAAACAAAGCCAAATGTTATCTATCCACCATTTTAGTTCCATTATAGCTTTGATTGGTAGCTTCATTGGTCTGTCAAAATGACCAGCATTGATTTTGAGTGCTTGTATTTTTGCTCTCTGTAAATTTTGGTAATGTAAAGGTCCGAATTGTGTGGCTGGAAAAGTAGCCACCATTTTGCCAATTACTTTTGCTACCAATCTGATGGACGGTTTACTGATGTCAATGAGGTTATTGCAAGCCTCTATTAAGTCTATAGCCTTTCCCTTTGGCAAAGTCACCGACATGTGAACTGAGTCAATGGTGAACCCCAAATTGTCCATAGTAGCTGAAGGCGTTAATTTAGATTTAACTGGATGGATAATAAACCCCAGTTTTTCAAATAACTGTCTTGTGGCTGTTACAGTTTGTTTGGCCAATTCCAAAGTTTTGCCCACAATAAGTATGTCATCTAGATATGCCATGACCATGTGTTTCCGTTTCCGTAGAAACGCTAGGGCTGGTTTCAAAATTTTTGTGAACAGCCTGGGGGCTGATGTTAACCCATTTGGCAGCGCTCTATACTGCCAGCGCTGTCCCATCCAGTTGAATTTTAAGTAACATCTGTGGTCACCTCATATAGGCACTGAATAGTAAGCATCTTTTAAATCGATGCTAGCCATGAAGTAACCTTTGGAAATCAATTGTTTAGCAGTAACAAAGGTTTCCATTTTTAAATGAATATATTGTACAAATGTATTCAATTTGGTCAGATCTATGATGATGCGACAACCACCATCTTTTTTGTTTTTGGTAAAGATATTGGACACGAATTCTAGCGGTTCGTGTTGGGATTTTTCAATTACACCTTTTGCGTAAAGCCGCTCCAGTTCAGCATGCGCTTCTGATTTTTCTTTACCTGAAAGTACGAACATTCGGTTCGGTATATGTTGAACTGGAGGGCTGTACTTGTGTATAAATTCTATTGTATATCCCTGGATACTGCTTAAAATATAAGTATCGGTAGTTAACATACTCCATGCATCCAGAAAGGAGTGTAATCTCCCCCCAACCTCCATGCTCCCTGCAATTTGTGGGGAACCAGACACACCTACCTCCATAGTTACCAGTGGCAGGTTTACTTATTTTTGTAAATCCTTCGTTGATGTTGAGGCGTTGGTGTCTGGGTTTGTGGTTTGGTTGATGTTGGAGGTTCGCGTATCTTCCAAGAAGGCCGGCCTGGGCCATGGCCTAAAAAAGACTCATGTTTGGTGTACCGGACCTTCGAGCTTTCACCAGTCGGTCTTGTTCTACTGGTGGGTGCGTAGGGGTGCTGTCTATGGCCGTAGTGGGTTTTTGATGAAGTCCCTTTTATGAGTCCCAGGGTTTTTGCTTCCTCATCGAGCTCCTTGACTTGCTTCGATAGGTTACCTCCAAATAGTAGTATTGGTGGTTTTATGTTTCCAGGTTTGCACAGACCCGCGAATTTCGGATTTAAAGTAGGTCGGATGGCACTCTTCCTGATGCTGTTTATCTCATATTGAGTGTTGCAAAGCAGTGCCAGTGCATCCTGTTGGTCCTGGGACATGTCCTTCTCATCCACAGTGCGGGTGAATGCTGTTATCCATGCTGTTAGGAGTTTTAATACCTTTTGGAGTTTGATATCTCCAGCGCTCACGGTCGCTGGCCACCCGCGGCTGCTCAAAGTCGGACTCATCTGAGTCCACGACTTTGTTAGTTTTCTGTTTTGCCTTACCGCCCGGCCGCGGAGTGGATCTGGCCGGTGCGGAGGCGACATCGGGCACAGCTGATCCCATTATCGGTGATTCAAGTGCCGCTGGCCGCTGCTGGCTGCCCGCTACTCCGCGGTCCTCCCCCACCAGCTTTGTCGCAGCCCTCTTTGCTTTCTTTGACTTGTCCATGCTCCCCACCTGTAAATCGGTATGGGAAACACAAAAAGACTGCAGAGTAACTCTTACCTGCAGGTTCCGGCTTTTAAACTGCCGCTGCGGGGGAACGTCGTTCCACCCCGCCTGACTGTTTCGCAATGCGTGTAGCGATATGACACGCATGCGTCCTGGCGGGGTTCTTCACGTAGTCACTCACGTGACTCCGAAGTAAAATTTGTGTTAAACCCCTCATTATTAACCAGAAACTTAGCTAGACCAGCTATATTAAGACAATGACTTCAAGATGAGATCAAAGGCTGTTGCAAACGACTAGCCTCATGACTCCCTAAAGCCTTACCACTGTCTATAAGGCACACCAGGAATGCAATGAAATACTCTTAACTTCCCTTGATGAATGTGGTTCCAACACTGTTAAAGCAGCTTGTCATCGTCCTTGCTTAATTATAGCGCCATTCATCACGCTGTGCTTCCACTCCCTCCACCAGATGCATAATATTTTGAGTACGGTTTTGAAGATGTAGTTCCACAAGAGTATTTTAGCTCCATCTTGCAAAGTCGTGACCTCATCCACCATGAAGACCAAGAGCAGCTGGTATCAGAGATCAGTACCACCTGCAGGATCCTTTTAATTTGTACACAATGCTGGATTGGAAATGTATTGCCATTGCTTCATTAACACTGGAATAAATCATCCAATTCTCAATTACGCAACCATGTGGGAAGAAGAATGTATTATTTCAAGGAAGTATCTCTCTGCCATCTTCTCGGGGACATTTGTAAAGGTTGCATTCTATGAATGAATAAGGTAAAAATTCTTGTTTATATTTCTTCATAATCCAGAAGTTTTTTTTTTTCTTGGCATGTTTCAGAGGGATGTTGTCACTCTTGGCATGTTGTCACTCTTTTCACTTCCTCCAAAAACAATTAACGTTATGGAATATAGCAGATTTATTTTGACCAGCTGGTCTTTACTGATTTTTATTTTCCTTAAAAACATCTTTCCCTTCCACTTATACATCTATCATCACATTCTTCTCTCGTGTAATTTGCTGAAACAACTGTACTTCCTTGGACTCATAATTTTGAATACTCCTTCATCATTGTCTTACTATCTAATTAATCACTAAGTTTGTTCTGTTTGTAATGGGAAATTCACATTTCTCCAACCTTCTTATGATGATATGTTTTACTTTTTTGCCCTTCTCTTGGAAGCAAATCTACTCTGGAATTATCTCAATGAATTTGTCTTTTCTTATCCTGTCTTTCAACGTCTGCTGGGAGCCCTGAAACAATACCATCAAAGATCCTTACGAAAGATTCTGAGGATCAGCTGGGAGGACAAACGCACCAAAATCAGCGTTTTGGAGGAAGCCAGACATGACCAGCATTGCCACCACAATAATGCAGCACCAACTTCAATGGACTGGCCATGTCATCCGAATGTCCAACACACGTCTCCCTAAACAAATCCTGTACTCTCAATTGAACGAAGGTCGGCAAGCCCCCGGCGGGCCAAAGAAACGCTTCAAGCTCAACATCAAGAACAGTCTGAAGAAATTCCACATCACATCAAGCAACTGGGAGCACATTGCACTGGACAGGTGCTCCTGGAGGAAATCTGTGCAGAGCTGCACTTCATGAAATGGAACTACGCCGTGTCGCAGAGACAAAGCAAGAGCGCTGCAAGAAGAGAGAGAAGGGGGCTCGACACTACCAAGGCAGTAGGCAGTCTCCACTGCCTACGTTGCACCAAGGTGTGTGGATGGTGGATCGGCCTCTACAGACATCTGCAGACCCACAAGTAGGACACCCTATGGAGAGGACAGTCATACTTGGTTCGAGTGACCGCCGATGTAGATGATGGGTTTCCCAATTTAGTTTTATTTTTCCCCATTGCCAGATAACAAGCTGGTTAGAAATAGAATGGAATTTAGATTTGTTTCAGCTTAATGAGAATGGAGAAGAATGATTAGAAATAGACGTTTAAGCAAATGAATTTCAGGATTCAGGTGACAATGTTAATGTTTTAATAATAAATAAGTTAATGTGCTCCATTAGGGGAGTGAAGAAATCAAGGGTTCACTGATCTCCAGGATGATTTTTGGATAATGGACATAGTTGACCAGGCATCCAACAGATAGAGAGGGGTACAGTAAATGTCATACGTTTGTACTAACACCAGCAGTTTCTCAATATAAATAATTGTAATTTATGTTGCTGATCTTGGGAAATTCTTTGGAGCTTCGAAATGTCAATCAACACAATGTTCAGTTTCAAATTCTAAAGCATGGTAACATCATAATTATTTACCCCATATCAACCTTGGCTTACATTGTGTTCTTTGAGTCAGCAGAATGTCGCAAGATGCTTCACAAAGGTGTTAGAGACATGTTGGATAGTGTGACTAAAGATATAGGGAAAGCAATGTTTTATAAGAAAACTATTAAAACAGATGGATTGAGGAAGGAAATTCCACATTGCAGATGATTGATAGGAGAAGATGGCTGTAAAGAAGTGAATCTCACACACTTGTCTGTCACCGTGCTAGAGAGAGAGAGATAGGAAGAGAGAGTGTTATTATACTTGATAACTAGGGCATGGTTAGTGGTACTGAGGTAGCTACATTATTGGTTGCATGCATAAACCATCTACATCCTTCCCCTTAGAAATCAGAAATGAAATAGAGCCATGGCAGTGTGATTATATAAAATATACGAATCTAAACAAAGTCACCATAGCGAACAGGCAGCTTAACAATGCGACCCGAACGCGTGCATACAAGACCTTCCCCCCCCCCCTCGGAAAGAAGAGAAGGCGCAGCAGAAGTAGGCGAGAAAGTTAAACCAGGAGGAGACGCATCCGTAGCAGCAGTTAAAGCAGGAGGAGACGCAGCCGGAGCAGGAGAGACAGGAGGGGAGGGAGAACGTGCAGGAGGGGAGGCAAACCGGCCAGAACCAGGTGGCAGCGGTGGAGGAGAACGCAACAAGTGAGGGGTCTGGGGCATGCAGGGATCAGCAGGAAAGCCGGCAGGGGCAGGCTGGGACCGCAGAGGTGGAGCATAAGGACCCGCAGGTGGAAGCTTCGGTTCGTTCACAGCCAACAGGTGTTGACGGCACCGACGATAGACAGTCCCTTCATAGTCCACCAGGTAAGAACGAGGCGAATCAGCCACACCAACTACGGTCGCGAGACGGGAATAGCCGGTGCTAGTTTGCAACCGAACGACTTGCCCGGGCAGTAGGGACGTCAGCGGGCGGCAGGACCTGTCGTGGGAACGCCGTTGAACCTCATGCTTCTGTTCAATCCGCTGCTGGACAACGGCAGGCTCGAATACCTTGGGTAGCAGGGTCTGTTGAGCGATCGGCATAGGTGGCCTGGTTGTCCTCGACATCAGACGCTGGGCAGGGGAACCCATGGTCGTGTCACGGGAGATATTACGGAGGTTAAGTAAGCCCAGGTAGAAGTCGGAGTTAAACAGGCGGGACTGCTCAAGCAGACCCTTAGCACTCCGCACGGCTCGCTCGGCAAGGCCGTTGCTTTGTGGATACTCCGGGCTGCTAGTGTAATGATGAAAGTGCCACTTGGCAGCGAAAGATTTGAATTCAGCGCTGGTAAATTGTCGGCCATTGTCCGTTTGTAAACAGACAGGGGCACCAAAGGTGGCGAAGTGCCTGCGCAGTCTGCTGATGACCATCTCGGAGGTGATTGAAGGAAGCAGGTCCACCTCGAACCAGTTGAAGTACGAGTCCACCAGGACAAGAAACTGCTTGCCCCGCCATTCGAATATGTCGGCAGCCAGCGATGTCCAGGGCATGGCAGGCGCCGGCTGCTGCAAAAGGGGCTGTCGCTGCTAGTGCGGGGCGAGGTTGTTGCAGGTGGAGCAGGAGGAAACTCGGTCCTTGATTTATTTGGCCATACCAGGCCAGTAGAATTGTCCCTGAGCGTGAGAAATAGTGGCATCGACCCCAGGATGCGTTGTAGTAGAGATCATACAGAGAGGCCGGAACCACGACCTTGTGGCCTTTGACGATAACACCATCTTGGAGCACCAGCTCATTGCGGACCAGAAAGAACGGTTGGGCACCAGATGGCAAAGTTGTCCGTTTGTCGGGCCAGCCACGCTTGATGACAGCCGCGAGCTGCTGCAACGCAGTGTCAGCGGCGGTGTGTTCGATCAGGCACTGAAGTTGCCTGGTTGGGACGATGTTGACGTTCAGCACCAAGAGGTCTTCTTGCTCGTAGGGGTGGCGGTCACAGGTGGCCCGTGGGGCACGAGGTAGAGTATCGGCCACATGCATTTCAGTGCCCATTTTGTAAACCGGATGGTAATCAAAACGTTGGAGCTGCAGCATCATGCGCTGCAGTCTGGCAGGGGCAACATGTATGGGCTTGCTAAGAATTGTCACTAGTGGCTGGTGGTCGGTCTCGACCGTGAATCTGCTTCCGAAAAGGAAGTCTTTAAACTTGGAACAAGCAAACACAACCGCGAGGAGCTCCTTCTCGATTTGAGCATACCGTTGCTCCGTGTCGGTCATGGTTCGCGAGGCATACGAAACAGGTAACAGCGATCCGTCATCAAAGAGCTGCAGGCAAGCAGCACCGAGTCCAAAACGGGAGGCATCACAGGTAACAACAATGGGACGGCGCAGGTCAAAGAATTTAAGTGTCGGGGTGCTGGTCGGCTTAGATTTCAGAAATTCGAAAGCCTGTTGGTGTTGTGGGAACCAGGACCAGGCAGTGTCTTTTTTAGTTAGTTGCCTCAGGGGCGAGCTCAGCTCGCTGAGATTGGGAATAAACTTACCGAGGTAATTGACCATGCCCAGGAAACGTTGCAGACCGAGGACATCGGTTGGGGCTGGCATCTCGGAAATTGCAGCAGTCTTTTGTGGGTCAGGCTTTAGTTCATCAGAAGTGAAGATGTGTCCGACGTAAGGCACTTCAGAGACGCGAAATCTGCACTTTTTTATGTTCAGTTTTAAATTGATCTGTCGAGCCCGGTCCAGGACCCGGCGCAGGTTTTTGCCATGTTCGGAGGCATTCTCCCCGTAGACTAGGATATCATCCACGATGATGGCGCACAGCATGCCAGCGAACAGCTGTTCCATGGGCCTCTGGAACACCTCGCTGTCAAAGTTGATTCCGAAAGGCATCCGCAGGAATTTGAATCTGCCATAGGGAGTAGCAAACGTTGTAAGATCGGAGGAGCGTTTGTCGAGTGGTATTTGCCAGAAGGAACTTTTGACATCGAGAACGGAGAAAAACGTGGCCTGGCCGACTTGAGCCGCAACATCTTCCACGGTTCTTATGGGGTAGTGTGGTCGCCTAATTGCGAGGTTCAGGTCCTTTGGGTTGATGCACACTCTTATCTCGTTCTTGTCATTTTTTAGCATGGCAACCATGGTGGAGACCCACTCGGTGGGCTCGCTAACTGCCTCCAGCACTCCCATCGCGACCATGCTCTTCAGCATCGATTCAACCTTGTCCTTCATAGCGAGGGATACTCTGTGTGGTGCACGGACCACAGGCGCCACCTTTGGGTCGGTGGCGATCTTGTAGACGAAAGGCAGTTTGCCCAGCTCATTATCAAACAGGTCCGGGTACTCAGAAAACGGATCCAACATCACCCGCACCTCATGGACAGTGCGGTCGAACGAGACTAGTCCCAGGTCCTGGCATGCCTGGTTGCCCAACAAAGTCACACAATCAGAGTCGAGAACATAGAACGTGAGAGCCCGCGATGACCTCTGCAGCACACAATTGAAAATGGCCTTGCCCACTGGTTTCAGCACCTCGCCCCCGTAAGCATGTAAAGTCGAACGGTCAGCACTTAGTTGCTCATTGTGCCTAATCTTTCTGAACAGGCTTGTTGACGTAACATTGACCTTCGCCCCCGTGTCGAGCTTAGCAGAGAAGGTCAAATTGTTGACAGTAACGAGGACCGAAGGATCCGTGAGTCGAGCAGGTGCGTGTAGGAGTGTGAAAACACTAGCATCTCCTTGAGAACTAATTGGCTCAGAGTCGTGGGCAGTGTCGAGAGAGGACTGTGAACCAAACTCGCTATCAACTTGCCACAAGTTGTTTAGGACTTGTCTAGAAGCTGGGGGAAGTTTCCCACGGGAGCGGCAGACAGCCGAGAAATGGTTCAATTTCTTGCAGAAATTGCAGGATTTTCTGTAAGCCGGGCACTGCGACTGCATTGAATGCACATAACCGCAATTAGGGCATTTTTTAAAGCCTTGGCCGCCGGGGACGTAGATGGCCCGCGACATGGGTCTGGTGTTAACTATGTTAGGACGTTGAGACCTGGTGAGACCAGTTAAATTAATCGATTTATTATCAGACCCCCGCTGTCCGAACAGCGGGTCAACGACTTCGGCTAACCTGCATGCGTGCATGGCTTCGGTTAGAGTAAGATCTGGTTTCCTTAGTAGCTCCGATCGTAATTTCTGATCGAGCATCCCCGTCACTAGAATGTTTCTAGTAAGCTGTTCAGTCATCTTATCAAATCGGCACCTCTGAGCGAGGTAACGCAGATCAGCAATAAAACATTCAACAGGCTCATCATGCTGCTGCTTTCTCGTAAAAAACTTGGCTCTCTCTAAAATGCGGTTAGAGGGCAGGTCACAAAGCTCAGCGAATTTTCGCAACAGACATACCGGGTCGTCGGCAGACTCTGCAGTTACTTGGACCTGATCATGTTCATCCCGGATGCGGGACTGTAGGTGAAGGCTTGTGCTCTCCTCATGGCATCAGGACCAGCAAGATTTAGAAAAAGGGAAGCTTTAACGGCATCAGGATCGTTGCGATGAGCAATGTTCATGTAGCGGGTAAAATCCATCTCAAAAGTCGCCCAGCGCTCCGCTATGTCTGCATCAAAGACCAGGGGCGTGGGTTTGCGGCATGAGGATGCCATGGTGACACAAGGAGAGTAAAACTCCGACAAAGAAACAAACTCAAGAAATAAAACCCGATAAACAGGAGGCGCGAGAATTAACTTGTCGACGCCATGTAAAGAAGTGAATCTCACACACTTGTAACTTAACTCTTTAATAAGCACACAGATTAAACATGATCCAGCACTAACTGCACGCAGTCTGTCACAGTGCTAGAGAGAGAGAGATAGGAAGAGAGAGTGTTATTATACTTGATAACTAGGGCGTGGTTAGTGGTACTGAGGTAGCTACATTATTGGTTGCATGCATAAACCATCTACAATGGCCAACAATAAAATAAACAGAAAAGAAAAGTAAGAACAGGAACTGCTAAAAACACTTAGCATGTCAGGCAGCCCATTTGGAAAGAGAAATAGAGTTATTGTTTCGTATTGAAGGCTCAATGTCAGAACTGGAAAAGAGAAAATAAGTTTAAAGTTGCAGAGCGAGTGTGGGGGAAAATGGATAGGAACAAAAGAATATCTGTAATAAATGAGGACAGGTGTTCCATTGTGATAAACAATGAAGCATAAAGTGTAAGAGTGAGAACATGTAAGAGCTGTGAAATGCTGGTCATGTGTCGGAAATGCTCAGCAGTCGGGCAGCGTCAGTGGAGATTGCAAATGGATGACCTGCCACAAAACTGGTCAATTCTGATACAAAGGTAGAATTATCTAAAATTGTGTAATTTTTGAACAAAATGATAATTGTAGTAGAATGAAGATTAAGATCTTGAATTGGCCCTCTGAGGAGTTAGATAAGAAGAATATAACGCAGAAGATTACTTTTAGGTCATGCGATTTTATGGAGTTTGCAAAATGGTCATTTTTCCTCAAAACAAAATATGAAATTAACTCATCTTTGATTTTTTTTCTTAAATAGTCTCATGTTTGTTAATTAAAAATAGATCAGTATTCTCAATCGAAGATGTGTCACATTTGATGTGAAATTCATTGTTCATCTTTAACGTGAGAGGGGTTAGGAACCTGAAGAGCAGCTTTTTCACACTAAGGATGGTGGGTATATGGAATGAGCTGCCAGAGAGTTAGTTGTGGCAGGTACCATCACAACATTTATAAGACATTTGAACAAGTACATGGACAGGAAAGCTTTAGGAGAATATGAGCCAAATGAGAAAGATTAGTAATTATCCTAGGTACGTCATAAATTACTTTGTTTAAAAAATTGCAAAGGGAAAATATTTTTTTCAGCTTCTGCATAAACTACACAGTCACTGATTCATCATTATTCCCCAATATTTGTGTCGGGTTGATTCGGAAGACTGTCATCCTAAATGTTTTATCCAAGCCCAGGCTGAGCTTGTATCTTCTAAATCCTCCAAATCTGTCCCCATCATTCACTTAGAGTTAACTGTTAATTTCATTACATAGTCAACTTTGAAATAAGTTATTTTTGGTTTAAATAGGGAAGGAATGAAAAAATCTATACACGTGTAGAGAATACAATAAGATGTATTTGTGGGGCAATCTGAGAGCTTTACATCAATGTATTAAGGGACTGAACAAGCTTTCTTATCTTTATAGATCTTGTCATTTATAGAAACAAATGATATATTGCTTTTTTATTATTATTGATTATTATTGCAGTGATCTCTGTGCAAAGGGAGGTCCAAGGGCCGAGCTGCATTGGACAATAGTTTGTTATGTGAGGAGTGCTAATTTTGGTAGAACGACAGACCCTAAAAGAAAGAAAATATCCAAAAAATGACTGCAATTATACCAGATTTAAACTGCTCTTTCAATAAACTATGTAAAAATGGGACCATTAACAGATGGATCTGTTTAATTAAAGTTAGCCTTGCCAAGCTACCATTTGTTGCTCTAATACACACGATAGTTCAATTAGCTAAACATGACCAAACTAAAATTTAATATATTTCTGCAATTGATCGTGACTCATTTGCATACTGGTTACATTACCATCCAACTGAAATGTTGGCACAAGAACTGAGTGCTGCACAGAAGCATATGGTAAATTGCAACCGGAAGCCTCTACACCAGCAGTCTGGGTCTCTCAGGAAGCATTTTGCATAAATCATTCTGTCTGAGTAAATAGTTGTCTTCCAGGTATAGCATTTTCTTGCAAATTGAGGGCGTTTAAAAGAAAAAATCTGTAAAAACAGTATGGAATGCGATAGTTCCTCATCGAATGGGTATATTCAAGTGGGATATGCATACATTTAATTTGTGTTCTCTCCCTTAATTGTACAGATTTGCACAGGAGTGAAAATACAGCTTTTTATCTTGGAAGTTCTGGAATAATTAGATAGTTGCTTAGATGAACACCATCTCACATTCACACCAATTATCGCATACACAAAAAGTATTTTGTACTGAACAGATTTAGTCATCTATTCACATTTGAATGATATGAGCAGAAGAAATAGTAGCAGGAGAAACCTGTTCCATTGCTCAACAAGATAAAGGTTGATCTAATGCTTAGTCTCAACTCCACCGACCGGGCAAGGAGAAGGACGACTGTTCATGGGATGACCGGATGGAGGGGATGGCTGCAACAGGCCTTTATGACTAGCTGCAGTTAGGACTGTGAAATGGTCCCAAAACTTGACGTCTATTGCATAAAGACTCAGTGGGCTGTTTCCATGCATTATATGCTTAACCAGGGATTATATTTGTGTATGGCAATAATCTTACTGATCTGTATGCAAACGAAAAGCTCACTGTACCTTGGAACATGTGATAAAGGTACCATTGAGGCAGATAATTTCAGAAATTCACAAACCTCAGCAAAGACATATTTCCTATACCTGTGGGAACCTTGGAGGGAAAGTTTGAAGTATGTCCTGCTTTTAATTTTAGCAGGATGTCACATGTCTAAATTTTCCTTCCTACTTTCCCTACTATTTTTCTGCAAAAAAAATTGAAACAATTCTCTTCAGTCACCATCATAATTGCTTACTGTTGTGGTCAATTCCATCCCAAACATGCACACACTATTCCACCATATGGTTACCAACATTAGTGCTTGTTGAACTTAACTGAACATTCGCCCCTACATCATTTTGACAGCGTAATTTCACTTCTATGATATCAGCTACTTTGACAATAGACAATAGGTGCAGGAGTAGGACATTCGGTCCTTCAAGCCAGAACCACCATTCACTGTGATCATGGCTGATCATCCACATTAGCCCAACCCATTAGCATGTAAAATCTTAAATGAGAACCTTAAAAACGTTGATGGTAGCAAGGTGGAGAAAATGTGGTGCATTCATTTCTGGTTCCTGAGATTCAAATGTGTTTTATGACACTTCTGTGCAGTATTGAGATGTTGATACATAGATACATAGATACATAGAAAATAGGTGCAGGAGTAGGCCATTCGGCCCTTCGAGCCTGCACCGCCATTCAATTGATGCCATCAGAAGTCCTGGTTCTCAGATTAAATGTTAAAGAGTGCGATGTTATCTACACAACAAATAAGCATAAGAAAATTCAGTGCTTTTGGAATTGTCTCTGTGTCCCTGCCAGCTGATACCTAAAATAAGTGAATTGTCATTTATTTCATTGTTGATTTTGGAATCTTGCTGTGGCCAGATAGGCTGCCGTGTTGTTACAGCATCACAGTCACTGCAGAAGTACTTTATTGACTCTATGGCATGTTTTATAAATGCAGGCTTTTGATACTTGCCCCCACTGATGTTCAAGTGCATTTTTGTCCACCATTTCATTCACTATTATTTGTGTACTTCTACTCCCAGTATGCAGCACAGAATCCCCTGTCCCATCACACCATCACTACTGACCAATATTGGGTCTGGGACATCCATCAAGTTTAATTTAGTGTTCTAATTATATTCAAAAAAAATTCAGGGCTTCTCTGTTCCATAACGCCAACTTTTTACAGCCACATCATGTCTTCATCTTTAATTTCCAGTATCTCTGATTTTTGTTGTTGCACATCTCTACACACAAAATAATATTTGGACAGAAGTTGCCTGGAAAATATAGAATTTATTGCCACCTGTCGCATCTTCTTTCAGCATTCATGCCTCCACTCTGCTAACACTTCTGTGGCATTCTTCCCACCTTTTCACCATTATCTCTCACATCTGCTATCTCCCCTCTGTGTACTTTGGCACTTGCACTATCAAGGTCTGGTTTGCTTAGAATAACTGTTAATTTGCAGTTGTTGTGTTAAATGTACCTGTAAAGCTGCAGCAAGTAAGAATTTCATTTTTTTATGGTCACCTGAAAACATTTTCATTTTGTCAGCTAATCTGATAGTTGCCAATAGTCTTGAACCAAAGTATCCTGAAGCCTTGGTCATAATAGTTGGGGACTTCAATCACTGCTCTGTTCCCCTACCACACTTTGCTAAATCTGAGCACCTGGCTAAACTACTACTCCCTGTTTACAAGCAGAAACCAAAGTAGGAAGACTTGGTGCAGAAAGTTCTGCAGTGCTAGTCTGAGGAAACAGATGAAATCCTCTGTGACTGCTTTGAGTCGGTGGACTGGCTAAATATGGATGAATATGTCGCTGCTGTCACAGACTACATCAGCAAGTGTGTAGATGACTGCATACCAAAGAAGACAATGTGTGTAAACAAAAAAGGAACCGCTGATGCTGGTTTATACCAAAGATAGATGCAAAATGCAAGAGTAACTCAGCAGGTCAGGCAACATCGCTGAAGAAAATGGATAGGTGACATTTTGGGTTGGAACCCTTCTTCAGACTGATTGTAATGGGGAGGTGGGGGAGAGGGACTGGAAGTGAGAGGGAATAAAGTAGTTCGAATAGGGGCCAGCAACAGATTACTTTGGGCAAAGAGTTTTCCCAATAGGCCGATTGTTGGCTAGAGATGGTGGGATCCCAAATCTATAATTTTAGGTAGCTTCGACAATGAGTTGAAGGCTGTAACAATAGTTGAGTTGTAAGCTACCCAAGCAAAACATAAGGTGCTGTTCCTCCAATTTGCATGTGGCCTCACTCTGGGAATGGAGGAGGCCTAGGACGGAAAGGTAAGTGTGGGAATGAGAAGGAACGCCATTAAACCCACCGACAAGGGAGGTGCCATTGTAGTCTGGCAAGCTGACCTCTACTATGCTGAGGCCGAGCACTAGCTCTCAAGACACCTCCTCATATCTACCCCAGACCATAACCCTACAGATGAAAACCAGGCCATTATCTCCAAGACTGTCTCTGATTTCATCACCTCTGGCAATCTGTCCTCCATAGCCCCCAACCTTATAATTCCTCAGCCCCGCACTGCCCGCTTATACCTCCACCCCAAAATCCACTAACAGAGCAGCGCTGGCAGATCCATTGTTTCTGCCTGATCCTGCCCCACTGAACTTGCCTCCATGTACCTTAATTCTATCCTATCCTCCCTTGTCCAGTCTCTTCCCACCTAAGTCTGAGACACCTTCAACTTTTTTTAAACTTTGTGTTTAGGCCCCCCAGTCATTCATCTTTACCATGGACTTTATACTAGGTTAACATATCTGTTGTGCTGCTGCAAGTAAGAATTTCATTGTTCCATTTCAGGACATGACAATAAAACCCTTGACTCTTCTTGAGTTTCATTTCCTCTACACCTCCATCCCCCATCAGGAAGAACTCAAGGCCCTCCATTTCATCCTTGAACAGAGACCCAACCAATTTCCCTCTAGTAACACTCTCCTCCACTTTGCAGAACTTGTCATCACCCTTAACAACTTCCTTCGACTTCTTTCACTTTTCCAAGTTAAGGGTGTAGCCATGGATATTCCCCCCACCTATGCCTGCCTTTTTGTTGGTTATGTTCAACATTCCTTGTTCTTGGTGTACACTGGTCCTAATCCCTAATTGTTTCTCCACTATATCAACAACTGCATAGAGGCTGCCTCCTGCATCTGTGCAGAATTTCATTAATTTCACCACTAACTTCCACATTGCCCTCAATTTCACTATATTTATGTATAGTATTATCTGTTTGATTGGATAGCATGCGAAGCATTTTTTTTCACTATACCTCAGTACTTGTGGTAGTAATAAACCTAAACACCTAAAAAGTAAGGTGACAGCCCTAGGGTAATATTGTGCACCAGGCACTTACCTGTTCAGATCCTAGAGTGACTTGAAAAGAAGCTCTGTTAAAATAAGCAAAATTTGTGTTCCAAACCTCAAAAGATGAACCTTCATGCCAAAACTTAGTGAGCATAATTACAATAAGAACTGAACAATTAATAAACTTGAGTAAATGTTGTAAGTATGAAGTATCCAAGGTATGCGTGCAGATTTTTAGATGCTTTTAAAAAATATATTAAATGTTTGATTTTAATATACAGCAAATGGTTGTTGATGATCAATGTTCGATTGATTCAGTGTGTTATTTGGTAATAGTGTAAAGATCATAGGTAAAACATTGTGCATTTTATTGCTAGTATATCTGTTTGAGACTCTTATGTTGTAATGCATATATGTAGAGGAAAAATGTTAAAAGTTGCCCTCTGTGATTGTTATCCAATGGCAGCTTTAAACTTAGTATTAGAGGAACAGCACTTGTATTCTGTCTGGGTAGTCTACAATGAGCATTGAATTCTCCAATTTAAGGTAACCTCTGTCCCTTTCTCATCCTATTGGTCTCTCTCACACCTTGTTCTTTCCACCATATCCCCCAGCCCCGTTCACCCATATTCCGTCACACTCATCCACACCTCTCCCACTAGATCCCTTTCTCCCTACTGCTCACCTCTCCCCTCCCTGTGTTGTTCCCTTCTGCAACCACTCTGCATTCAGTTTCATTTTTCACCTTATTTTCCTATCAGAATGCAGAATTTGCATCCTTTTGTTCATTACTTATATCCTCCCTGCCTCTATTGCCATCTCCACCCTTTCCTCCTCCACATGACTCATTCCCAATCAACCACTTCTCACTTGTATCCACCTATCGCTTGAAATTACTGGCGCATCTTTTCACCTTTGTACTCCCCCTGGAGTTTTTCAGTCTGAAGTCACTTGTTCCTCCAAAAACTAGCATACATTCGGTGAAGGTAGATACAAAATGCTGGATTAACTCAGCAGGACAGGCAGCATCTCTGGAGAGACGTTTCGGGTCGAGGCCCTTCTTCAGACATTTGGTGAGTTCTGTTTGTCAGATTTGCACCATCATTTTAAATGATGATTACGATAATTAATTTCATTGAACATTCCATGCAATGGACCAACAATACAGGTTGATAAGAAATAGTTGACCCAATAACAAATACACATGCAGGATCACAATTTAAATTTCTGGCTGTAAGGATAAGGGATATATCTGTGAACTTTTCTGGAAGTGAAAATGCAATTGATTAATTTGGAAAACAGGACAGACAGATTATTTGAAGTAGAATGCCCATTTAATTTTGTTGTTAATAATTTTAAAGTTAGACACATTTTTCAAGTGATATTTCTTCAGGTTTTGTACCAGATCTACCATGTGATCCTACCTGAAATCACCTCCTGCTGAATCTGGGACTTTCCATTTGTTGGTTCACTTCATCAGGTTGTGATTTTGTGCTCAATCAGCTTTATATAAGGTTGCTTTATGGATGGCGTTTACAGATATGGAAAACACCACCACCATCACCACCAATTTGCATTTCTCTCCGACTCCATGACAACCCAGCTTAACAAAATTATCTTTGATAATGTTCTGCATTACTGTGTTCTACTACATTGTACTTTTTGTTTTAACAGGAATATCAAATTGACATCTGAGTTTATTTTTCCTCAACCTGAAATATCAACATTTGTAAGAATGTGGCTGATTTGTTTCTCTGTGTTTCTTTAGAGCCCAATATGCAGACTTCTGAGGCTGGGTCAGACACCACATCAACAGTGACTTTGCAGACCTCGGTAGCAGGACAGCAGGCGGTGCAGGCCCAGGTGGTACAACAGGTACCAGTTCAGCAACAGGTAGGTTATTCAGTTGAAACATCAGTGATACTGTTTTTCTCTGTTCACAATTGCATTTTCCACAGAATTTATCAACTTTCAATAGAAGTTAATATTTGTCTTAATGTGAATAACCAATTGAGCAGAGTGCACTGCCCTGCACAGCTGTATGGGATTAACCTTGACAGAGATCACTGCATCCCCTTCCAGGTCCCAAGGTAAACAGATATTCCAGGATTAGGTAGAGGACCATTTCATTCCCATTGATGCAGCCTTTTGATGTCCTGAGATGTTGAATTTCTCCCCATATGTCAAGGATCTAATAAGATGGGTTCTTTTCACCACTGACTGAACAAAGTCTTGGTGCTTGTTTGAATATTCTGATGATGGAGCATTCTACCAAATTATTTTGCCAGTTTAGTTGGAAAACCACCCTATAGAAGCCACCATCTCCTTCTTCACCAACTTAATGACTTTGATGAGAGGAAGTTTATCATTTAGTAATGTTACCATCAAATTTTATGGCAGGCAGAGTATTGTTAGGTAGTTTGATAGGTTGCAATAATCACTTTCCCCATACTTCTGGAAATTATTTTCCCTCAATTCCTAGATGATAGTCTTAGATTTGTCTGCAGCCTCCTCTTTCAAAAATATTCTGGCATTACGGGCAGGTTTGACTTTGGCATACTTTCAATACCATTTAAAGTCTTAAAATAGGATTAGGGTTGTGCAGTTTAAGAACCTGATGGTTGTTGAAAAAGTGGCTGGTGCTGCTCCTGGTATATGGGAATTCAAGTTTCTGTTCCTCCTGCCCAATGGTCACAACAAGAAGAGTACATGGCCCAGTTGGTGGGGATCCTTTATGATAGATGCCACTTATTGAGGAAATACCTCTTGCAGATGCTTTAGAATAGATGGTGGGGAGGACTGTGTCCTTGATTTACTGGGCTAAGTCAATCAGCCTCTTGCGTTCCTGTGCATTGTGTCCAATTTAAATGAATTGTGCAACATAATCAAGGTTCCTTATACTTGCACTTTTGCATTTGTGTTTTATGAATTTCAATACATTCAGGTTTTCCTATATTCTTAGCATCAACCACTTGGTCTGTCAGCTCAGTCCTGACTGCCTGAGCTCTGAGTGCCATCTGGATGTGTGTGTTGGCATCTTGTGAAGTTGCTGATCAAGAAGTTTCACTATCACGACTTCTGCTGCAGTGTTTTAAAACCTTGGAATCTTCCCTTTCTCATGCTTTAGTATTCTCCGACCTTTTCCCATTCCATCTTCACTTTGTGAGCAACTGCACCAGTTTCAACCAAAATGCACATCAGTTCCTAGAGGTGCAGGCTATCTCTAATGTAAAGGAGAAACCCAGGATGTTGCCAATAAATGGTGGATATAGTGGTGGTTGAATGACAAAATGGTTTAAGTGAATAGGGAGCTTGAAGTTGGCAGACTACAATCAATGCATGCAAGTTACTGTGGATTGCAATGTGGATATTCACGGATATTCTATCTTATCCACTTTTCTGAACATTCTCTACCTGTCAACTCACTGTCACCACTAAATGTCTTAGACACTCGGTGCCATATTCTACCTCTTCTGCATCTTTTGCATTTTTGTTCAACAAGCCTTGCTCCTCCCAGCTGGGAAAATGTTCCAGGAGTTTGTCTAAACCCTGGGTTCCAAATTTCAATGAGGACTCAGAACTGCTGTAGCTTTGGGAGCAACAACAGCAGCAGCAGCAGGAGGAGATTAGCAAGAGATACGACTGATTGGCTCTAGCCCAAGGTGCCATATTCTACCTCTTCTGCATCTTTTGCATTTTTGTTCAACAAGCCTTGCTCCTCCCAGCTGGGAAAATGTTCCAGGAGTTTGTCTAAACCCTGGGTTCCAAATTTCAATGAGGACTCAGAACTGCTGTAGCTTTGGGAGCAACAACAGCAGCAGCAGCAGCAGAAGGAGATTAGCAAGAGATACGACTGATTGGCTCTAGCCCAAGTGGGAGGAGAGAAGTGAGTCAGTGCTGGGAAAACAGTTGAAAACTGAGGAATTTGGTTTGTAAATTAGTAAATCAGGCAATTTATCAGTCAATTTAAGTAAGACTGCTCTTAGGGAGCGGCAGTGAGTGAAGTGCCCTGTGAGAAAAGTGTGAGTCTTTGGCTCGAGAGTCTTCGGAGAGGAGGCTGAGGAGAGGAGACTACGCAAAACACTGCAGAGGGAGAGACGAAAGAAGGAGATGTCAGGCAAGCTGATTCAGTGTGATGCTTGCATTATGTGGGAGGTCAAGGACACCGCTGGTGCCTCTGGCTGCTACAAATGCGAAAAGTGCATCCAGGTAGAGCTCCTGAAGGGCCGTGTTGGGGAACTGGAGAAGCAAGTGGATGACCTCCGGTTCGTCCGAGAAACGGAGTAGTTCCTCGACAAGTCTTACAGTACGATTGTTACACCTAAGGTACTGGAAGAGAGAAGGTGGGAGACAGTGAGAACGGGAGGGAAGCATGGAATGCCAACGTCCCCGGGGGTTGTACCTCTTGTGAACAGGTTCACCCACTTAGAAGCTGTCGGGACAGAAGAGGTGTTTAGACTGGGCGGCGGACTGGCTTGTGATGCGAATAGGGCTGTTGAGCCAAAACCAAAAAGGCCTAAGGCAGGCAACGCCATTGTAGTAGGAGACTCCATTGTGAGAGGTACGGACAGGGGTTTCTGCGGCAACAGACGGGATGCGAGGATGGTGTGCTGCCTTCCTGGTGCCAGGATCCAGGATGTCACGGACAGAGTGCAGAAAATCCTCAAGGGCGAAGGTGAACATCCGGAAGTGGTAGTGCATGTCGGCACAAACGATGTCGGAAAGAAGGGGATGAATATTCTGCAGCGTGACTTTAGAGAGCTCGGAAAAATGCTGAAAAGCAGGACCTCCAGGGTTGTTATCTCCGGTTTGCTTCCAGTTCCTCGTGCTGGCGAGAGCAGGAACAGGGAGATACGGGACCTGAACGTATGGCTGAGGAACTGGTGCACGGGGCAGGGATTTAGATTCTTAGATCACTGGGATCTGTTTTGGGGTAAGGGGGAACTGTACAAAAGGGACGGATTGCATCTTAACAGGTGTGGGACCAGCATTCTGGCAGGCAGGTTTGCCACTGCTACACGGGCGGTTTTAAACTGAATAAGGGGGGTGGGGTGTCGAATGGGCTAGTGGAGGATGGAGTTAAAGGGAACGGGTTTCTTAAATGTGTGAGCGTAGAGACAGAGGGGTGTAAAATGAGGGTAGAAGCAATAGGTAGCAAGGTGAAAAGTAAAAGTGGCAGGCCGGAAAATCCAGGGCAAAAATCAAAAAGGGCCACTTTTCAACAAAATTGTATAAGGGGTAAGAGTGTTGTAAAAACAAGCCTGAAGGCTTTGTGTCTCAATGCAAGGAGCATTCGTAATAAGGTGGATGAGTTGAATGTGCAGATAGCTATTAATGACTATGATATAGTTGGGATCACGGAGACATGGCTCCAGGGTGACCAAGGCTGGGAGCTGAACATCCAGGGATATTCAATATTCAGGAGGGATAGAGAGAAAGGAAAAGGAGGTGGGGTAGCGTTGCTGATTAGAGAGGAGATTAACGCAATGGAAAGGAAGGACATTAGTTTGCAGGATGTGGAATCGGTATGGGTAGAGCTGCGAAACACTAAGGGGCAGAAAACGCTGGTGGGTGTTGTGTACAGGCCACCTAACAGTAGTAGTGAAGTTGGAGATGGTATCAAACAGGAAATTAGAAATGCGTGCGACAAAGGCAAAACCGTTATAATGGGTGACTTCAATCTACATATAGATTGGGTGAATCAAATTGGCAGGGGTGCTGAGGAAGAGGATTTTTTGGAATGTATGCGGGATAGTTATCTAAATCAACATGTAGAGGAACCAACGAGAGAGCAGGCTATTTTAGACTGGGTATTGAGTAATGAGGAAGGGTTAGTTAGCAGTCTTGTTGTACGTGCCCCCTTGGGCAAGAGTGACCATAATATGGTTGAGTTCTTCATTAGGATGGAGAGTGACATTGTTAATTCAGAAACAATGGTTCTGAACTTAAAGAAAGGTAACTTTGAGGGTATGAGACGTGAATTGGCCAAGATTGACTGGCAATTAATTCTAAAAGGGTTGACGGTGGATATGCAATGGAAGACATTTAAAGACTGCATGGATGAACTACAAAAATTGTTCATCCCAGTTTGGCAAAAGAATAAATCAGGGAAGGTAGTGCATCCGTGGATAACAAGGGAAATCAGGGATAGTATCAAAGCGAAGGATGATGCGTACAAATTAGCCAGAAAAAGCAGCATACCGGAGGACTGGGAGAAATTCAGAGACCAGCAGAGGAGGACAAAGGGCTTAATTAGGAAAGGAAAAATAGATTATGAAAGAAAACTGGCAGGGAACATAAAAACTGACTGCAAAAGTTTTTATAGATATGTGAAAAGAAAGAGATTAGTTAAAACAAATGTAGGTCCCTTGCAGTCAGAAACGGGTGAGTTGATCATGGGGAACAAGGATATGGCGGACCAATTGAATAACTACTTTGGTTCCGTCTTCACTAAGGAAGACATAAATAATCTGCCGGAAATAGCAGGGGACCGCGGGTCAAAGGAGTTGGAGGAATTGAGTGAAATCCAGGTTAGCCGGGAAGTGGTGTTGGGTAAATTAAATGGATTAAAGGCCGATAAATCCCCAGGGCCAGATAGGCTGCATCCCAGAGTACTTAAGGAAGTAGCTCCAGAAATAGTGGATGGATTAGTAATAATCTTTCAAAACTCTTTAGATTCTGGAGTAGTTCCTGAGGATTGGCGGGTAGCAAACGTAACCCCACTTTTTAAGAAGGGAGGGAGAGAGAAAACGGGGAATTACAGACCAGTTAGTCTAACATCGGTAGTGGGGAAACTGCTAGAGTCAGTTATTAAAGATGGGATAGCAGCACATTTGGAAAGTGGTGAAATCATTGGACAAAGTCAGCATGGATTTACAAAAGGTAAATCATGTCTGACGAATCTTATAGAATTTTTCGAGGATGTAACTAGTAGCGTGGATAGGGGAGAACCAGTGGATGTGGTGTATCTGGACTTCCAGAAGGCTTTCGACAAGGTCCCACATAAGAGATTAGTTTACAAACTTAAAGCACACGGCATTGGGGGTTCAGTATTGATGTGGATAGAGAACTGGCTGGCAAACAGGAAGCAAAGAGTAGGAGTAAACGGGTCCTTTTCACAATGGCAGGCAGTGACTAGTGGGGTACCGCAAGGCTCAGTGCTGGGACCCCAGCTATTTACAATATATATTAATGATCTGGATGAGGGAATTGAAGGCAATATCTCCAAGTTTGCGGATGACACTAAGCTGGGGGGCAGTGTTAGCTGTGAGGAAGATGCTAGGAGACTGCAAGGTGACTTGGATAGGCTGGGTGAGTGGGCAAATGTTTGGCAGATGCAGTATAATGTGGATAAATGTGAGGTTATCCATTTTGGTGGCAAAAACAGGAAAGCAGACTATTATCTAAATGGTGGCCGACTAGGAAAAGGGGAGATGCAGCGAGACCTGGGTGTCATGGTACACCAGTCATTGAAAGTGGGCGTGCAGGTGCAGCAGGCAGTGAAGAAAGCGAATGGTATGTTAGCTTTCATAGCAAAAGGATTTGAGTATAGGAGCAGGGAGGTTCTACTGCAGTTGTACAGGGTCTTGGTGAGACCACACCTGGAGTATTGCGTACAGTTTTGGTCTCCAAATCTGAGGAAGGACATTATTGCCATAGAGGGAGTGCAGAGAAGGTTCACCAGACTGATTCCTGGGATGTCAGGACTGTCTTATGAAGAAAGACTGGATAGACTTGGTTTATACTCTCTAGAATTTAGGAGATTGAGAGGGGATCTTATAGAAACTTACAAAATTCTTAAGGGGTTGGACAGGCTAGATGCAGGAAGATTGCTCCCGATGTTGGGGAAGTCCAGGACAAGGGGTCACAGCTTAAGGATAAGGGGGAAATCCTTTAAAACCGAGATGAGAAGAACTTTTTTCACACAGAGAGTGGTGAATCTCTGGAACTCCCTGCCACAGAGGGTAGTCGAGGCCAGTTCATTGGCTATATTTAAGAGGGAGTTAGATGTGGCCCTTGTGGCTAAGGGGATCAGAGGGTATGGAGAGAAGGCAGGTACGGGATACTGAGTTGGATGATCAGCCATGATCATATTGAATGGCGGTGCAGGCTCGAAGGGCCGAATGGCCTACTCCTGCACCTAATTTCTATGTTTCTATGTTTCACCTGATCTCTGACCTAATTCTGCATGTAATCTTTCTTTTTGACATCCCTCAATTTATAACTTTGGTTAAGAACATCCATCAATCTCAGTTTTAAATATTAACATTTGACTGAGAAAAACATTCTGAATTTAAACCACCCTGGGCCAGTTGAAATGTGTCCTAATTTCATTCATAAAAGGCTTGCATATATATGTCCCCCATTTCCCAATTAGCTGACGAGCTTGTTTCAGCTTATTTCATCAGTTCCTCTTAATATGTTGAAAAATTCATCCACACCATCCCATACATTATTGGTAGGCCACAATTTATGAACATTCTGTTCACAAATTTTCACTGTCTCATAATTCATTCTTCGGGGTGCATGTCCTTGATTTACACTTTTTCTGTAAGATACACTACTAAATGTTAACAATTACAATTGAAATCCCAACTGACGGATCCCAACAGTGCAACTGCCAACAAAAATGCGCGCCAAAAAAAAAAGAAAAACTACATAAATGGTGGGTGGAGAGTTAGGGTGTGCATGGCTTGCATTAGAATTAGCAGGGGCAAGGGATGGCCAGAACTTGGAGTGGGAAAATACAGTGAGAGACCTGCATGTGTGGCATATGACTTGTGGCCATCTCGAGTGGCGGCGCGACTCACGTTGCCTGTCTGTCTTTTTTTATTTTTTGTCTTGTTAAATGTAGTTATTCGTGGTTTTTTTAATACTGTTTTTAACTGTGTATATGTGGGGGGCGGGGGGGGGGGGGGGGGGGGGGAGGGGGAAACTTAAAAAAATATCTTCCCTGCACGGGAGACCCGACCTTTTCCCTGTCGGGTCTCCGTTGTCGTTGGGGCCTAGTACCGTGGAGCGGCCTCCAACTGGAACGACCTGGGGGCTCCAGTCTGCAGATCTGCAGACTCACCATCGTGGGGCTGGCCGGCCTCGGACCGTGGGGAGCGGTGGTGGCTCGCTGCTGCGGCCCGACTCCGGAGCTCGGAGGCTCCAGCTGCAGACGTGTGGACTGGAATATCGGGAGCTCGCGGGTCCGGGTGGGAGACCGCTTTTCGGAGATCCCGCAACGCAACTTCTCCAGCCCATGTCGCGGGGTTGGAACGACCCGGAGCGGGGCCATACATCGCCCGGCGCGGCTTTAGTGGCTGCGGGACATTCCAGCACCCGCCTGGGGCTTCGACATCGGGAGAAATGGTGCAAAGAAAAGACTTTGCCTTCCATCGCAGTGAGGAGGAGACTCACTGTGATGGATGTTTGTGTAAATTGAATTGTTTGTGTGTCTTGTAGGAATTGTTTTGTTTGTATGGCTGTGGAAACGGAGTTTCGTTTGAGCCTCACTGAGGTTCAAATGACATGGAATAAATATTGTATTGTAAGTAGGGTGGGAGATTATCATAATCAGGGAGGGTTGCTGGGAAAAGACACAAGAGCTGAAGGGTGGTCGCATCTTTGAGTTTGAAGAAGGGTTTCGGCCCGAAACGTTGCCTATTTCCTTCGCTCCATAGATGCTGCTGCACCCGCTGAGTTTCTCCAGCATTTTTGTGTACCGTCGCATCTTAGATACTTGTATTGAACTAGTTTTAAATGGCCGTGTTTTTGTCCCAAACCTTTGGGCTCTGGAACACAATCAGATTTGAATCCAACAGGAGTGCTTTTGAGTTTTATGAATTTTAGCTTAACGTGTCAAGGCAGCATGAGCCCTTCATAAATTGAGGAATTGGTACAAATTCCAGTGAATACAAAATTAATTCATGCAATTTAATTTCACATATCTATTATTGGAGTCCAAGTGAGTCAATTGTGGAAAGTATGCAGAGGTACCTACATCCAGAAGCAGCTGAAATGAATATGGTCAATAGAATCTGTACTGAACATTATGAGAAACTTTGTGCCTGATTATCTTCAGCCAGTCATTGGTAATTAAATAATGAAAAAATTCAGTGCCATGTAAGTAGTTAGTTAAGCTTGTGAAAGTGCTGCAACAAAATAGTTTAGAAAATTCAAATCAAAAGTGAAAAACCATAACACAATAGGAAATTGTGATAAATGGAAGAATAACGGTAAATGATATCTAATATTGAACAGAGATGTTAAACGCATGTGAATGCTTGAATTTTGCAATTATAATGATAAAGAAACCTGTCAGTTCACAGTTATTATATTTTAGACAATAGACAATAGGAGCAGGAGCCAGCACCGTCATTCAATGTGATCATGGCTGATCATCCCCAATCAGTACCCCGTTCCTGCCTTCTCCCCATATCTCCTGCTATTTTTAAGAGCCCTATCTAGCTCTCTCTTGAAAGCATTCAGAGAACCTGCCTCCATTGCCCTTTGAAGCAGAGAATTCCACAAACTCACCACTCTCTCTGAGAAAAAGTGTTTTCTCGTCTCCATTCTAAATGGCTTACTCCTTATTCTTAAACTGTGGCCCCTGGTTCTGGACTCCCCCAACATCGGGAACATGTTTCCTGCCTCTAGCGTGTCCAAACCCTTAACAATCTTATATGTTTCAATGAGATACCCTCTCATCCTTCTAAACTCCAGAGTGTACAAGCCCAGTTGCTCCATTCTCGCAGCATATCATAGTACCGCCATCCCTGGAATTAACCTTGTAAACCTACGCTGCACTCCCTCAATAGCAAGAATCTCCTTCCTCAAATTAGGGGACCAAAACTGCACACAATACTCCAGGTGTGGTCTCACTAGGGTTCTGTACAACTGCAGAAGGGCCTCTTTGTTCCTATATTTGATTCCTCTTGTTATAAAGGCCAACATGCCATTCGTTTTCTTCACTGCCTGCTGTACCTGCATGCTTACTTTCAAAGACTGATGAACAAGGACCCCCAGATCCAGCTGTTCTTCCCCTTTTCCCAACTTGACGCCATTTAGATAGTGGGTACACACAATTGCTGGGGAAACTCAGCGGGTGCAGCAGCATCTATGGAGCGAAGGAAGAAGGGTTTCGGCCCGAAACGTCGCCTATTTCCTTCGCTCCATAGATGCTGCTGCACCCGCTGAGTTTCCCCAGCAATTGTGTGTACCTTCGATATTCCAGCATCCGCAGTTCCCTTTTGAACGCCATTTAGATAGTAATCTGCCTTCCTGTTTTTGCTACCAAAGTGGATAACCTCACATTTATCCACATTAAATTTCATCTGCCATGCATCTGCCCACTCCCCCAACCTGTCCAAGTCACCCTGCATTCGCATAGCATCCTCCTCACAGTTCACACTGCCATCCAGCTTTGTGTTATCTGCAAATTTGCTAATGTTACTTTGAATCCCTTCATCCAAATCATTGATGTATATTGTAAATAGCTGCGGTCCCATCACCGAGCCTTGCGGTACCCCACTAGTCACTGCCTGCCATTCTGAAAGGGACCCGTTAATCCCCACTCTTTGTTTCCTGTCTGCCAACCACTTCACTATCCATGTCAGCACTCTACCCCCAATACCATGTGCCCTAATTTTGCCCACTAATCTCCTGTGTGGGACTTAATCAAATGCTTTCTGAAAGTCCAGGTACACTACATCTCCCTTGCCCATTTTCCTAGTTACATCTTCAAAAAATTCCAGAAGATTAGTCAAGCATGATTTCCCCTTCGTAAATCCATGCTGACTCGGACCGATCCTGTTTCTGCTATCCAAATGTTCGGCTACCTCATCTTTTATAATTGACTCCAGCATCTTCCCCACCACCGATGTCAGGCTAACTGGTGGTCTATAATTCCCTGTTTTTTCTCTCCCGCCTTTCTTAAAAAGTGGGATACATTAGCTACCCTCCAATCCCCAGGAACTGATCCTGAGTCTATAGAACATTGGAAAATTATCACCAATGCATCCACGATTTCTAGAGCCACTTCCTTAAGTACCCTGGGATGCAGACCATCAGGCCCTGGAGATTTATCAGCCTTCAGTCCCATCAGTCTATCCAACACCATTTCCTGCCTAATGTGGATTTCCTTCAGTTCCTCCTTCACCCCAGATCCTCTGGCCACTACTATATCAGGAAGATTGTTTGTGTCCTCCTTAGTGAAGACAGATCCAAAGTACCTTTTGAAGCTGACAGCAGCTTTGTGAGTTCTGCACAAGCATTGTTTTGGGCAGAAATCCCAAAGTTGTTCTCAATTATTCAATGTTCCTCCACAGATTGTACTATATTTTGTACCTTCTGCATTGGTATATTGAGGATGATTTCAGTATCAACAAATTATTGTTTATAAAGTATAAGGTAGACAAAAAAGCTGGAGAAACTCAGCGGGTGAGGCAGCATCTATGGAGTGAAGGAATAGGCGACGTTTCGGGTCGAGACCCTTCGTCAGACTGATGTCGGGGACGGGGGCGCGAAAAAGAAAGGAAGCGGCGGAGACAGTAGGCTGTGGGAAAGCTGGGGAGGGGAAGGGGGGGAAGGAGGGAGAAAGCAAGGACTACCTGAAATTGGAGGTCAATGTTCATACCACTGGGGTGTAAATTACCCAAGCGAAATATTAGGTCCTGCTCCTCCAATTTGCGGTAGGACCCACTCTGGCCATGGAGGAGGCCCAGGACAGAAAGGTCAGATTCGGAATGGGAGGGAGAATTGAAGTGCTGAGCCACCGGGAGCTCAGGTTGGTTATTGCAAACTGAGCGGAGGTGTTGGGTGAAGCGATCGCCAAGCCTGCGCTTGGTCTCAACGATGTAGAGCAGTTAACACCTGGAACAGCGAATGCAATAGATGAGGTTGGGGGAGGTGCAGGTGAAATGGGTAAATCAGTGAGTTCTGCATGGGTGCAAGAGGTAGAACCAATGCAGTCGTCAATGTAGCGAAGGTAGAGTTCGGGGATTGGGTCATGGTACGCCTCGAACAAGGATTGTTCAACGTACCCTACAAAGAGGCAGGCATAGCTGGGGCGCATGCGCGTGCCCATAGCTACGTCTTGGATTTGGAGGAAATGGGAGGAGTCAAAGGAAAAGTTGTTGAGGGTAAGGACCAGCTCCACTAGGCAGAGGAGAGTATTAGTAGGCGGGGATTGGTTGGGTCTGTGGTCGAGGAAGAAACGGAGGGCTTTAAGACCCTCCTGGTGGGGGATGGAGGTCTTCCCATCTCCTCCCCTTTCTGCTTTCCGTTCCCTCCGTCAATTTGTTCCTTCCCACCCAAACCACCCCCTCCCCTGGTACTTTCCATTGCAACCGCAGGAAAAGCTACACTTGTCGCTTTACTGCCCCCCTCAACTCCATCCAAGGACCCAAGCAGTCTTTCCAGGTGAGGCAGAGGTTCACCTGCCCCTCTTCCAACCTCATCTATTACATCCGCTGTTCCAGGTGTCAACTGCTCTACATCATTGAGAATAGACATTAGACAATAGGTGCAGGAGTAGGCCATTCGGCCCTTCAAGCCAGCACCGCCATTCAATGTGATCATGGCTGATCATCCCCAATCAGTACCCCGTTCCTGCCTTATCCCAAGCGCAGGCTTGGCGATCGCTTCGCCCAACACCTCCGCTCAGTTTGCAATAACCAACCTGATCTCCCAGTGGCTCAGCACTTCAACTCCCCCTCCCATTCCGAATCTGACCTTTCTGTCCTGGGCCTCCTCCATGGCCAGAGTGAGTCCCACTGCAAATCGGAGGAGCAGCACCTCATATTTCGCATGGGTAGTTTATACCCCAGCGGTATGAACATTGACCTCCAATTTCAGGTAGTCCTTGATTTCTCCTTCTTTCCCCTCCCCTTCCCAGCTCTCCCACAGCCTACTGTCTCCGCCTCTTCCTTTCTTTTTCCCGCCCCCCCCCCTCCCCGACATCAGTCTGAAGAAGGATCTTGACCCGAAACGTCGCCTATTCCTTCGCTCCATAGATGCTGCCTCACCCGCAGAGTTTCCCCAGCTTTTTTGTCTACCTTTGATTTTTCCAGCATTTGCAGTTCTTTCTTAAACATTTAGTCTATAAAGTATATGTAAGTTTCTAGTGGTGAGCTAAGCAGCTTACCAAATTCTGAGCTGAAAAACTGTTAATTGTGTAATATATTATAGTTAAATTATATTTTTGTCAGCTCAATATTAAAATATTGTTAGTTAGTTTACTTTTGATACTTCAGGTATCAAATTTTTACTTTGTACTCTGTAAAAATATTAGCTATAGGTTGTGCTTTTTCCTTTTTCCATGAGAATTCTTAAATATGATTTATCATAAACAGTTTGATGATATCACTGTGATCATCTTGAATTAAAACCTGATAGCAAAGGATGTTGGAAACGGAAGTTCATACTGCAATGATTGCTCAATCTTTTAGGTTTCTTGGGCAGTTTTGCCACAGACCAAAACAAAACCAAAGTATTTAAGGTGTTGAGGAAATAATGAAATGCTTTTTCTTTTCAGGTACAGCAGGTGCAGCATGTCTACCCTACACAGGTGCAGTATGTGGAAGGGAGTGATGCTGTTTATACCAATGGAACTATGTGAGTTACCTTCTAACTTTGAACTCAATGAAAATTGGACAGGTGTAAACAGGCTGCCAATTAGATATTACTTTGTTTGCACGATTGCCAAAGGTTTAATTGTCAGCCTAATTTATATTTCTGAGTTTATCTCCTGTTTTGATAGCTGACCGGCTTGCATAGGTCGGAGCGGATGACTTTATTGTGAACCAATAATAGCATAATGTAGAGCGTTGGGGGAAGAAAGAGTTCAGACGTAAAATATGTACATTGCTTTGAAGGAACAATGTAAAGAGTATCTAAAGTGAAAGGGCATTGATGACGAAGGAAATTAAAGTCAAGGAAAACAGAAAAATAGGTCTAACAACAAATGTCACGAATAGTTGTAATCAAAAATATTTTAGAAACTACAGCTAGGAATTAAAAAATGATAATGCAGGTAGTTTAAAAAAAAAGAAATATTAGCCAGTAACATTAAAGGTAGCAATTTATAAATTGAAACTAAATGGTTGAGATAATATAGACACAAGGAACTGCAGACAATGGTTTACAAAATACATCACAAAATGCTGGTGTAACTCAGCAGGTCAGGCAGCATCTCTGGAAGACATTGATAAGTGATATTTCAGGACCCATCTACAAACTGGACCGGACCCAAAACGTGACTGATTCATGTCTTCCAGAGATGCTGCCTAACCTGCTGAGTTACCACAGTATTTTGTTTATTTTTATGCTAAGGGTAATTATGACCAAAGAGTACTTATCGCAGAGAGACAGAGAGCATAGTTAAAAGTCTAATGATTCTTGTTTACTTAAATGTGCCTGAGATTAATACTGTTTTTGAATGCTAACAACTGACTCAGTAGTGCACCTCCACTGCTGAAGGGACATTGCACTACAAGCAACCAAACTGTGATACCAAATAATATAATTAGGAGATGATCATATAATGTAATAGTAACTAGCAAAATTGCTTTGCTTACCATATGAAATATATAGATAATGTAAAGAAATTTAAATAATGCATACACCTATACATGCTTACTCTGTTCAAGACCTAAGATGAATACTAAGTAGTTTCAATTTTGCTTTCGTGCTTGTCAATTAGGAATCGATCAGTTAAATTATTGATAATCAAATGATAAAAGTTTATTGGATGGGTAGGCAGGAATATAGAATCGAAGTTACAATAAGATCAGCCGAATTCAATTACTTGGCCTCGACATGGCTATGGTATAGCAAATTATAAAGATTCGAAACAGCGAGTGAAATTTCCCCTCCTCTTTGTGATAATTGAACAACCCCTTGTACTATAACATTAGCATCAATTTCTAGATTGCTAATGGAAGAAGCATTTGCATACTGTATTGTTTTCTCCTAGTTATTGTATCTATTGATTAACTCTGCAATTATCTAGTATTAATGATCCCTACTATTAAATTTTTGCATGTTGCTAAAGTGTTCTCTCCACATCTGTCCTGTCCAATCCATTCATTATACGAAAGACCACTATCATGTCACCGTAAATCTATTCTTTTTGTTAAATAAAATTGGTCTTTTAAGTGTTTTCTCAGTGCTGATAACATCCTTATAAATCCTCCTTACACAACCAGTGCTTCTGAAAATCAAACATTGTGCACAATACAGCATTCGTTACAATTTCTACTTATGGGTTGAAATTTAAGATCATTATTGATAATTATACAAAGATTATGATCGGATAGGTACAACAACAATTTGCATTTATAGAGCATATTTAATATTATGAAATAGAAGGGTAAACTAACAGTTAACAGTGTTTTCTCAGTGCTGATAACATCCTTATAAATCCTCCTGACACAAAATGTTGGAGTAACTCAGCGGATCAGGCAGCATCTCTGGAGAAAATAAATAGGTGACGTTTCAGTCCCAAAAGTTCACCAATCCATCTTCTCCAGATATGCTGCTTGAATCACTCCAGTATTTTGTCCATTTTTGGTATAAACCAACATCTACAGTTCCTTGTTATTTCAATTATTTGAACCTCAGCTTTAATGCAATTTTCTAAATATCTAAAGCACAGAAAGGTTTGAATAGTAATTTGTCTTTTACAAGACACTCTCATACAATCAATAAACTGGAATAACTCAGCAGCTCAAGCATCATCTGAGGAGCAAAAAGATGGTTAATCTTTTTTGTCAAGGACCTACCAGAACTAAAAATGTAGAGGGAAGATATCTGGTTTATAGAGATGAGAGGAGAGGTAAGATGGACACAAAAAGCTGCAGTAACTCAGCGGGTCAGACAGTATCTCTGGTGAAAAGGAATAGGCATTGTTTCGGGTCAAGACCCTTCTTCAGTCTGAGAGTCAGGGGAAAGAGAAACGAGAGATATAGACGGTGAAATAGAGAGAAAAAGAACAAACAAATGAAATATATCCAACAAAGTAATGATAATAAAGGAAACGGGCCACTGTTAGCTGTGGGCTAGGTGAATATGAGTTATAGATAATGAGACTCAATAAGACGACTTTGAAGCTAGTAAGACAGGTGGGGGAGGGATGGAGAAAGAGGGGATGTAAGGGTACTTGAAGTTAGAGAAATGAATCTTCATACCCTGGGATGTATGCTGCCCAGGCAAAATATGAGGTGCTGTTCCTCCAATTTGCGTTTGGCCTCACTCTGACAGTGGAGGAGGCCCAGGACAAAAGGTCGGTGTGTGAATGGGAAGGGGAATTAAAGTGTTTGCAAACCGGGAGATCAAGTCGAACCAATTACACTGAGCGAAGGTGTTCAACGAAACCATCGCCCAGTCTCTGTTTGGTTAGACAAAGATAGGTGATAGTTATACCAGGACGACCGCCGGCTCACGGCCTACATCATCTAGAGGCCGCGGGTTGCGGTGCTTCCAGCTGGCGCGACGTCCGGAGCCTGGGATTCCTCGTTGGGGACCCTAGAGGAGAGGAGCTCCGACCGCCAGCCCGCAGCCTTCTTCTAACCGCAGGCGAGGCGAAGAGCTGCAACCGCCAGCCCTGCGGTCTGTGGTGCTTCTAACTGCGACACGGCGGGGACTTTAGATTTTCGACCGCTGGCCCGCGTCCTACACCATCTTGAAGCCGCGGTCTCCGGTAGGGAAGCACCGATTTAGGACTTACCTTGTCTGCACATCTGGCCGCCCGCAGCGGCGACTGCGAAGGGTTGTGGTCCCGACCACGGGGAAAATGGAGGAGGACAGAGTAAACTTTGTGCCTTCCACCACAGTGATGAATGCTGTGGTGGATGTTTGTGTTAAATTTTTATTGTGTATTGTGTGTTCTTTTTTATATTGTACCGCTGCTGACAAATTCATTTCATTGCACTTTATTGTGCACGTGACAAATAAATCTGACTATTGACTATTGACTGGGAGGATGATGGGCAGGCGAATCTAGACTGGGAAGGTTGAGTGTTCAGGAAGAGGCTCATATGTGATATGTGTAGGAAGGAACTGCAGATGCTGGTTTAAACTGAAGATAGAACAAAAAGCTGGAGGAACTCAGCAGGTCAGACAGCATCTCTAGAGAAAAGGAACATGTCGAGACCCTTCTTCAGATACATGGAATCTGGTGGGGAGAAGAAGGAGCAGATGGACATTGTGGGAAGAGGTGTTGAAATACCTTAAATCGGAAGCTCAAGAGGGCTATTGTGCACAAAAAGCAGATGTTCTGCAAAGCGGTTGCCTTTTCAATGCTTGATCTCACTGATGTGGAGGAGGAGATGCATGTGAATCTCTAACCCCACCAGGAAGTTCTGTTTAAGTCACATAATGGAGGTGAGGGAGGAGGTGAAGGGATAGGGGATAATCTCCTACGGTTGCAATGGAAAAGAGGCAGAGGACAGGGAGGCATGCATGGGGAGGCATATGTGGAGGCAAATAACCAGTAGAAGTCAAACATGAATTAGGAGAACAACAGCCTACAACCAAATGGTATTGTAAAGGAGTGATTACTGACACACTGTAAGCTTTACTGTGAGTTTAATATAGCACGTGGCACACACGTCCCAGCACTGACTGCATCCAGCCTTCAGGCGTACTGGAACCTAGTGGGAGGAACAAAAGGGAGGATACTACAGTTATACTAATATGATGGGGCGTGGTTAGTGGTGATGAGGTAACTACATTATAGGTTGCATGCATAACCCATCTACATCCTTTCCCTTACGATTCAAACAAGTTACTACAGTGGCAGGTTTATTATACAGAACCTGCATAGCTAAGCAAACTCTCCGTAGCGAGCCGGAGGTTTTACAACCCGACCCGAGCGAGTGCGCACCGCACCTTCACCCTCCCCACCCGAAAGAATAGGAGGAGGGACAGGAACAGAAACAGGAGGGGGAGAGAAGATGGGTGGGGAACCCAGCTTGAAGGGGGAACGGAGAGGCACAGGTGAGCCAGGTGAGAACGAAGGGGTAGAACTAGCTGAAGTTGGAGAGAGAGAAGACTTTGCAGGAGACAGCAGAGCCTGGGGAGCAAACCCAGGAGGAGCAGGGGGGGCTACCCGAGGCAAACGGACCGACCGTGGCATGCAGGGAGCAGATGGTACATTAGTGGAGGAAGGCTCGACACGCGATGGAGGGGTATACGGAATCGCAGGAGGTGGTTTGGGCTCGTTAACCGCCAACAGGTGCTGGCGGCTGCGTCGGTATACAGTCCCTTCGAAATCCACGAGGTAGGACCGTGGCGCGCTGTCAAACCCGACGACGGTGGCAAGTCGGGAATAGCCGGTGGGCGTCTGCAAACAGACGACCTGTCCAGGCATCAGTGGCGAAAGAGGGCGGCAGGATTTATCATGCGATCGTCGCTGGATCTCGTGCTTCTGGGCAATACGTTTCTGGACATCAGCAGGCTGCAGGACTTTGGGCATCAGGGACTGCTGGGCAATAGGCATCGGAGGGCGGACAACTCGGGACATGAGTCGCTGGGCAGGGGATCCCATGGTACTGTCTCTGGAAATGTTCCGGAGGTTCAGGAGACCCTGATAGAAATCCCCGTTCGAGAGGCGGGTTTGTTCAAGCAGGTGCTTAGTGCTGCGGACCGTCCGTTCAGCTAGACCATTGCTTTGCGGGTACTCCGGGCTGCTGGTGAAATGATTAAAGTTCCACTTCGTGGCAAACGCTCGAAACTCGGTGCTGGTGAACTGGCGACCGTTGTCTGTCTGCAGCCGGACAGGGGAACCCACTTCTGACACCATGTAAAGGAGTGATTACTGACACACTGTAAGCTTTACTGTGAGTTTAATATAGCACGTGGCACACACGTCCCAGCACTGACTGCATCCAGCCTTCAGGCGTACTGGAACCTAGTGGGAGGAACAAAGGGAGGATACTACAGTTATACTAATATGTTGGGGCGTGGTTAGTGGTGATGAGGTAACTACATTATAGGTTGCATGCATAACCCATCTACAGGTATGAACATTGAATTTCCACCCCTTCTATGCCTCTTGCCTAGACTTATTACCTTGTACCACTTGGTTCAATCTGTCGATTACCCCCCTACTTATACATTTGGGTTTCTTCTCCTTTACTTCACCTGTCCATCATCCCTCCTTAACTCATTCTGCCCATCATCCACCAGCCTCTGCTTCCACCATCACCCCTTTTTGCCTAATCTCTCCCGTTCCCCCACTTTATCTGTTTTCGCACATCTACCAGCCATCTGTACCAGTTTTTTTTGCTACAGATTCCAGCATCTGCCTTCTCTCTTGCTCCTGTTTCATACAATATGGTCTGGTGAATGACTCTAGTGCATCTGTGGTACATGCATTTACATTACTAATCTAATAAATGTTATTATGTATTGAACTCTTTGAGCCACATCAATTTCTGCAACAATACTACTGAAAGATGAGATGTTGTGCTTTCCCAAATCGGTTTAGCTTCATTGTATCATGAGGTGTGTGGAGAATAAAAATATGAATTTGAATAAATAGCCTGAAATTCAAACTGAGCCATTGTTAGCAGTGAGATGTCATTAAGATTTTAGAGCTGCAGCAGCAAGAATATAAGACTTAAAGAAAGTATGAAAATATGAGCTTAAAGAAAATGAAAAATAAATCTCATTCCAAAAATTGGGAGTTTTACTGTAGAAGCATGAAATACAGTTTTTAAAGTCATTTGGTAACTGAAAATTAATTTGTCCTGCTATATACAGTGTTGTCTCGATATTTTAAAAAAATGGTAAATGCCTTCTTTGTTTCAGGTTATTGCTATTTCTGTCACCATAATTTGTTGTTTTTCATTGTGAATCATTTATTTATCCGCAAAACAATAATAATATGGATTACCAAACAACTCCCCAGATAAACGGAACTATTAACACTGCATATTGGTTCTTCAGAAAATCAGTGTTAATATTTCCTAACTGAATTATCATCCTCATTTGATGGGCAAGTACACAAAAACAAATATATTTCCAAGTTCATTCCAAATACAATAACATAGTCAAACAAAAAATAAATTCTAGACAGAAAAATTACTTTGTAACCAAAAATCCAATTGAGCTTTACCCGATTACCCCCTTTTTACCCCCTTTTTAATCTCATTTTAATATTGCAGCGTTGTTTACAATGAATGTAAATGAAATCAAATGAATAGCTGCATAATTTGATATTGCCCTTACCAGTAAATCTGTTTGGATATTTTATCTTCATGTATTCTAAAGGATAAAAAAGTTGTTTCTTATACTGATGTCAAAGGTAAATATTATACAATTATCTATAAATGTTATGTGTTGATCAGAAATTTTGATGTGTTCCATCATCAGTTTTAATTAGGTAGAAACAACATGTCTTCAGGTAATAGGTTGACCTACATTTGTGTTGTATAATAATATGAATGGCATAGGTTTGGGGTAGTGGGGAATTTTTAAATTCGCAGTGTTGACTGGATTGCCTCACTAAAAGGGACTTAAAAACAGAAATATAGAAAATAGGTGCCATTCGGCCCTTCGAGCCAGCATCGTCATTCAATATGATAATGGCAGATCATCCAAAATCAGTACTCTGTTCCGGCATTTTCACCATATCCCTTGATTCCCTTATCCCTAAGCCCTAAGATGGGGCAGAATTTGTCAAGACCATCCAAGATAGGTATTTTTTTTAGACAAGTTTTAGATAGTCCTACCAGACAGTAGATAGTTCTACCTCGTCCTAGAAAATGATGCCAGTCAGTGGGCAAACACTTGAAACAGTGACCACAATTCTGTAAGTTTTAAGCTAGCTCTGGAAAGGTATAACATTGGACCGCAAGTTAAGTTCCTAACTTGCAATGTCAACGAATGCAATGAAAATGTCAACACAGGTGTATAGGGTTGTAAAGAAGGCATATAGCATGCTTACCTTTATAGATCAGGACATAGAATGTAAGAGTTGAGATGTTATGTTGCAACTTTATAAATACTAGTTCGGAGTATTGTGTGTAGTTCTGTTTGTCAGACGAAATAAAGTTTATGATTAAGTTGGAGAGAGTGAAAATATTCACCAGGATGGAATTACCTGGATTGGAATACTTTAGTTTTTGGAAGAGATTGAATAGGCTGATATTGTTTTACGTGGAACAAAGGAGGCTGAAGAGGGATCTAGTAGAAGTATATAAGATTATGAGAGGCATAGATAGAGCAATTAGTCAAAGTATTTTTCCCAATGTAGGAGTATCTGGAAGAAGAGGACACTAGTTTGAAGATAAGAGGTAGGATCCTTTAAGGAGATCTTGGGGGTAAACATTTTTACACAGTGGTTGATAACTGGAATGTGCTGCCCAAAGAGATGATGGAATCTTATAAAATCACTACATTTAAGAGACAATTAGCCCGCCATTTAAGTAGGCAAGGCATAAAAGGAATATGGTCCCAACATGGGCAAATGGGATATGTAGATGGGCAAGAATTTCAGCATGGACATGGTGCATTGAGGAGCTTGTTTCTGTGCTGTTAAATTATATGAGACTATGAATACTGGAGGGAAAATTTAAATTATTCATTGTACTAAATATCATTCTGATGTAATTCTCAAAAGGAATAATTGATTTACTGCAAATTAATTGTCTTTGGTGTTCTATGGAGAATTGTTTTGGTTTCTGCAGATATTTTCCACTAAATTTGGAATGTATTTATTTAATTAAATCCTGTAGTATCTCCTGTAGTTGGGATTAGCTTACAAATTGCCACATCATTATAAACCATTTTGTCTACATAAAATATTCAGACATTTAAACACCAGCTTGTAATTCTTTTAAACACTTTTTTTTAATCTGTTTATTCCCTTAGATTTCTTCTTGGTAAAAAATATCCTGGTATACAAGAATACAGTTTGCTTTTAATCTTTTTCTTTAGGCGATCAACTACCTATCCCTACTCGGAGGCCCAAATATATAACCAGAACACTGGAGGAACATATTTTGACACCCAAGGAAACTCTGGCCAGGTGACAACTGTTGTCTCATCTCACAATATGGTGGGCACTGGCAGTATTCCAATGGGTGTCACAGGCGGTCAGATAATCAGCAGCTCAGGGGGTGCCTATCTTCTAGGCGGGTCAATGGATGGATCCAATCACCCAGTCAGTCACACAACACGTGCTTCTCCAGCCACAGTAAGTACCTGCAGAACACAATGTAATGTAATGGGCTTTAAATACATTTTAGTTCATAACTGTATAATTTCCATATGTCTGTGTTCAAAGGCATGAAAAAGATGCTTATTATCATATTCCAAAATAGATCCTAGAACCGTTCCCAAACAGAAGAAAGGAAGGACAGAAAAAAAATGTGGAATTGCAGACCACTTGAAGAGAAAATATTAGAATATTTCAATACAAAAACTGGAAATAGTGCTTTTTTTTAAAATGGGATTAGGAAGAGTCGATATGTATTTTCCAAAATTAGAGCAGATGGCAGTGGGGGTTTGACGATTAGTTAATTGACAGAAAAAGAGAGTATAAAACAAATGTATCATTCTCATATTGAGAGGCAGTTATTAATGGTGCCATAGGAATCGGTGAAAAGCGGGTTGCAGATGATACAAAACTGGTGGCAGTGTGAGTTGTGACAAGAACATGGAGAGACTTAAGGCGATGAAGGCAGGCTAAGTATATGGATGAAGATTTGACATGAAGTAAATAGTGGGAAAATGTGGGGGGGGGGGGACATGGGGGCAGGTGTAGGGGGAAGAAAAATATGATTTTAAATATAATGAGAGATTGAAAGACATTAGTATCCAGAATGTTCTTGTCACTGAATCATTGAAAGCTAATAATAAAAATACAGCAAGCAATTAGGAAAACCAATGGTTTTATCGCCAACATTGCAAGAGGATATGAGTATGTAAATAATTGCAATGTCATGAAATTATATAGGTTCCTGATGAGTTTACCTGGAATATCTGGCCTCACAACCTAAAGAACAAAATATTTGGTTGATCTCTTAAGCACACTTAGTCTATACTCTGGAGAAGTTAAGAGAATGAGGCATGACCGCATTGAAACATGGAAAATTCTTACGGGGTTACACATTACATACAGAAATTATGTTTCTCCAGGTTGGAGTGTCAAGAATCAGAGATCACAATCTCAAGTAAGGGGCTATCACTCAGGAGTGAGCAGAGTAGAAATTTCTTCACTGGGAATCTTTGTCATTCTACACCCAAAAGGGCTGTGTAAATTTGGTTTTTCAATATATTTTAAGTGGAAATTGATGGATTTTGGGAAATTGGAGAAATCTGGGGACATTGAGTTAGTACAGGGAAGTGGCACTGCAATAAAGGATCAACCCTCATCTTACTGAATGATGGAGCAGGTATAGAGTCATACAGCGTGGAAACAGGCCTAAGTTGCCCACACCAGCCAACATGTCCCAGCTACACAGGTCCCACCTGCCTGCGTTTGGCCCATTTCCCTCCATACCATCCTAACCTGTCCAAATGGCCTACTTCTGCTTCTACAGTATTTGTATATTAATCAGTGGTTAGGTTTGCCTTATTTTAAAAGAAAAAGCTAATATACTTGTTATTAAAGTTTTCCAATTGAAATAGACAGGAGAATGGTATTATTTGATTTTTCACTTGATTTGAGTATGCCCCTTAATCTTTGTTATTCATTGCAGCTTACACAAAAAAGCAAAGTTCAATTTCCAAGATTTGCCTGGGATATATATTTCATATACTGAACTGTTATAAGAAACTAGGTGTTAACTAGTAATAACAGGTGCTTCATTAAAAGCCATAGTGTATTATGAAATCCTAGGTAGAGCTGATCCTGCACTTTCCCAAAGGAAATTTCAGTTTACATTAATGTTCTAATTAAAATGTTCCAGGAGCCGAATGCATGTTTAATCAACCAGGAACGAGACACCAAATAATCTTTCCCGCAGATATAATAATGGGACTGCTAGATTGGGAAATTTCTATGTCATGTGCTGCTTTTAAAAACACATGATGGGTGTGAACAATACTGATTTTAACCTCTGTAATACCTGGTAATTATATTTACACATACTGTCATGTCGCTGTAACCGGTCTTTGTCTTCGCTGATTTTTTTTATTATATTGGAGCTTATTCCATGTGGAAATAACATTCAGGCTAACAATTTGCAGAAATCAAATTTTATTTTTATGATATGGTATTCTGAGATTGTTAGTGATACCTCGAATGAATTCAAGAGGAAGAGAATGGGAAATATCCACACACAATTTGTTATATTAGAGATAAAAGGAACTGCAAACTGCAGATTGCCTGACGAATCTGCTGGAAGCGTGACAAATTTGTTGGAATTCTTTGAAGAAGTAAATAGCAGGACAGACAAAGGAGAGTCAGTAGGTGTTGTTTACCTACATTTTCAGAAAGCCTCTGATAAAGTGCTCCTAAGATGGCTGGGCTGGATGGCAGAAGGCAAAGAGTGGCAGTAAAAGGGGCTTTTCCTGGTTGGCTGCCAGTGACTAGCGGAGTTCCGCAAGTCTTCAGTGCTGGGGCCGCTACTCTTCAGGTTGTATATTAATGATTTGGATGAGGAGTTTGATGGCTTTGTGGCCAAGTTTGCAGATGATATGAAAATAGGTGAAGGGGCAGGTATTGTAGAGAAAGCAGGGACTCTGCAGAGGGACAGGTTGGGAGAGTGGGCAGGGAAGTGGCAGATGGAATTGAGTGTAGCAAAGTGTGGAGTCATGCATTTTCGTAGTAGGAATAAAGGTGTAGACTAATTTCTAAATGGGGAGGTAATCCAGAAATCGGAGGTGCAAAGGACTTGGGAGTGCTGGTGCAGGATTCCCAAAAAGTTAATCTGCAATTCGAATCAGTAGTAAAGAAAGCAAACTCAATGCTGGCACTCATTTCAAGAGGGCTAGAATACAAAAACAGGGATATAATGCCGCATTTGGAGTATTGTGAACAATTTTGGGCACCATATCTGAGGAAGGATGTGCTCGCTCTGGAGAAGGTCCATAGGAGGTTTACAAGAATGATCCCAGGAATAAGTGGATTAACTGATCCCAGGAATAAGTGGGTTAACACATGATGAGCGTTTGACTGCACTGGGCCTGTACTTGCTGGTGTTTAGAAGAATGAGGGGGAGCCTCATTGAAACATACAGAATAGTAAAAGGCTTGGATAGAGTGGATGTGGAGAGGATGTTTTCACTAGTGGGAGAGGTCACTAGTAGGACTAGAGGTCATAGCCTCAGAATTATAGGACGTTCCTTTAGGAAGATGAGGAGGAATTTCTTTAGTCAGAGGGTGGTGAAGCTGTGGAACTCTGCCACAGAAGGCTGTGGAGGTCAAATCAATGGATACTTTTCAGGCAGAGATAGATAGATTCTTTGATTAGTACGAGTGTTGGGTTATGGGGAGAAGGCAAGGGAATGTGGCTATGAGGGAGAGATACTGTAGATCAGGCATGATTGAATGGTGGAGTAGACTTGATGGGCTGAATGGTCTAATGGGGACTCCTATCACATGACCTTGTACGCAGCAGTCTTGAGCAAAATACAATGTGCTGCAATAACTCAGCAGGTCAGACAGCATCTGTGGAAGGAATGGACAGATATTATTTTCGATGGGGACTTTCTTCAGACTGATGAATCTGAACCCAGAAAGGCTGTTTATCCATTTCTTCCACAGATGCTACCTGACTTGCTGAGTTACTCCAGCACTTTGTGTTTTGTTGTGTTATAGTACTTGAGAAACTTAGAGATGTTACATTTAATTCCCTCGTCTAAATCGTTAATATATATTGTAAACAACTTGTTATTTTGTGACATGTTCCGTGTTTTGGAAATTGTCTTGATGGACCACTAAACTACTGGTCTCTAGACTGGCCGCTAATTTACTGGATTTACTGGATCCTTCTACATCAGAAGGAAAATGGAAATTTTGAGATTACAAAGTATAAAGATTTCAGCAACAATTAGTTTACACAGGATCAGAGTCATGAGCTGATATGGGTTGAAATTAATTTTCTTGCCACAGAATGTGGAGAGGATATTTCCACTAGTGGGTGAGACCAGGACCAGTGGCCATAGCCTCAGAATAAAAGGACGTACCTTTAGAAAGGAGATGAGGAGGAATTCCTTTTGTCAGAGGGAAGTAAATCAGGGGAATTCCTCTGTGGAGGCCATCAATGGATATATTTTTACGGCAGAGATTGACAGATTCTTGATTAGGAAGGATGTCAGGGGTTATGGGGAGAAGGCAGGAGAATGGGTTGAGAGGGAAAGATAAATCAGCCATGATTGAATGTTGGAGAGACTTGATGGGCCGAATGGCCTAATTCTGTTCCGAGAACCTATGATCTTATGCTCTCCAGAAACACTGCCTGACACACTTTGTGTCTTCTTCTTTAAAAAAAAGAGTGAGGTGATCTAATTGAAGCAAACACGTTTCTTACTGGAGCATTTTTATAGTAATTAATTTTTCAGAATCTGGGCATCACTGGAAAGGTGAACATTTATTGTCCATTTGTTAATTGTCATTGAGAAGTACTGTACGGAAACAGGTCTTTCAGCCCAATTTGCCCATACTAGTCCCATATGCACATATTTGGGCCATATCTCTCTAAACATTTCCTATCTGTATACCTGTCCAAATGCCTTTTAAATGTTCGTCAAATCAAGAGAGTTTGATTGCCATGTGTCATGTTGTTGCAGTACCTTCCTCAACTCTCACTACTACACTCCATGCTGCCTCAACAAGGCCACCAGCATAATCAAGGATGAGTCTCACCCCTCTTCTCCCCTCTCCCATCAGGCAAGAGGTACAGTAGTGTGAAAACACATACCTCCGTTCAGGCACAGTTTCTTCCCAGCTGTTATCAGACAACAGGTGCAGGAGTAGGCCATTCGGCCCTTCGAGCCAGCACTGCTATTCACTGTGATCATGGCTGATCATCCACAATCAGTACCCCGTTCCTGCCTTCTCCCCATAACCCCTGACTCTGCTATCTTTAAGAGCTCTATCTAACTCTCTCTTGAAAACATCCAGAAAATTGGCCTCCATTGCCTTCTGAGGCAGAAAATTCCACAGATTCCCAAGCCAATGTGTGAAAAAGATGTTTACCCCTTATTCTTAAACTGTGGCTCCTGGTTCTGGACTCCCCCAACATTGGGAACATGTTTCCTGCCTCTAGTGTGTCCAAACCCTTAATAATCTTAAATGTTTCAATAAGATTCGCTCTTATCCTTCTAAAATCCAGAGTATGCAAGCACAGCCTGTCCATTCTATCAACATATGACAGTCCCGCCATCCCGGGAATTAACCTTGTGAACCTACGCTGCACTCCCTCAATAGAAAGAATGTCCTTCCTCAAATTTGGAGATCAAAACTGCACACAATACTCCAGGTGTGGTCTCACCAGGGGCCTGTACAACTGCAGAAGGACCTCTTTGCCATTTTACTCAACTGCTCTTGTTATGAAGGCCAACATGCCATTCGCTTTCTTCACTGCCTGCTGTACCTGCATGCTTACTTTCAGTGATTGATGAACAAAGACCCCCAAATCTCATTGTACTTCCCTTTTTTCCAACTTGACACCATTCAGATAATAATCCGCCTTCCTGTTTTTGCCATCAAAGTGGATAACCTCACATTTATCCACATTAAACTGCATCTGCCATGCATCTGCCCACTCACCCAACCTGTCCAAGTCATCCTGCATCCTCATAGCATCCTCCTCACAGTTCACACTGCCACCCAGCTTTGTGTCATCTGCAAATTTGCTAATGTTACTTTTAATCCCTTCATCTAAATCATTAATGTATTTGTAAATAGCTGCCAACCAATTTTCTATCCATGTCAGTACCCTACCCCCAATACCATGTGCTCTAATTGTGCCCACTAATCTCCTATGTGGGACCCTATCCACTGGCTCTCCCTTGTCCATTTTCCTAGTTACATCCTCAAAAAATTCCAGAAGATTAGTCAAGCCTGATTTCCCCTTCGTAAATCCATGCTGACTTAGACCGATCCTGTTACTGCTATCCAAATGTGCCGCTTTTTCATCTTTTATAATTGACTCCAGCATCTTCCCCACCACCAATGTTAGGCTAACTGGTCTATAATTCCCTGTTTTCTCTGAACTATTCAATCAACAACTAGAAAGTGGTCCTGAGCTATCATCTACCTCATTGTAGACCCTCGGACTGTCTTTAATCAAACTACTGAACTTTATCTTGCATTAAACGTTATTCCCTTTATCATGTATCTGTGCACTGTGGACGGCTTGATTGCAATCAAGCATAGTTTTTCCGCTGACTGGTTAGTACGCAACAAGAAAAAAAGCTTTTCACTATACACGTGACAATAAACAAAACTAAACTAAACACTGGCAGTTCATTCCATTGACTCACAGCCTTCCATGTGAATAAGATGGCCCTCAGATTCTTATTAAATCTTTCCCCTCTGTTCTTAAATCTAATTTCCCCTGGTTCTTGATTCCTTTACTCTGGGTAAAAGTGTGCGCATTTACCCTATCTATTCCCCTCATGATCTTCTACACCTGTATAAGATCGACAGTCCTAGCCAGCCTAACTGCTCCCTACAGCTCAGGCACTCAAGTGCTGGCAGCATCCTGGTAAATCTTCTCTACACTCTTTCCACCTTAACAACATCCTTCCTACAGTAGAGTGACTATAACTGAACGCAACACTCCAAATACGGCCTCACCAATGTCTTGTACAACTGCAATATAACATCCCAACTTTATACTCAATACCCAGACTGATCAAGGCCAATGTACCAAAAGCCTTTTTGACCACCCTATCTACATGTGGTGCGACTTTCAAGGAACTGTGAGTCTGCACTCCTCTGCTCTACAACACTCCCTAGGGCTGTGCCATTCACTGCTTAGGTCCTGCCCTGGTTAAACTCCCAAAATGCAATATTATAAAAGCATGGACATAACTTCACATTGATGTTGTTATCGTGTTACTCTTTTCTTCTGACATAGATAGATGAGACTGTATTTACTCAAATGTCCACTTTCATATATTTTGGCTTTACTTTGTGACTCGGAGAATAGTTCTCTATATACACATATTTTAAAACATTTTGATGATGACATTTTGAATGAAGTTCTGCTTCTGTTCCTTTTGCTGGCCTGCCATTGTTGATCATCAATGTAATAAAAACAACCAACTAGTTAAAAGACAACCACACTCTTTAAACAGCTGCTATTTTCATCATTACTCATACTCTTAATTCATTAGTCTTGCAACACTTGTAGAATATGTAGCCTGCGCACTAAAAACATTATAACAGGGCTCTCGCTTAACTTTTTTTCCCTGTTGCCAGCCGGGCAACCTTGGCAGCTTTTTAGTTTGCCAAATGACAGTTTAGGTGGTCATTTAAGATGACTTACATGGCGCGTGCTCGGACGATGTGTGTAGTTACCGGTCGGAATTATGCTCAATGAAGCATTCACATATTATTTCTGCTTCAAATAAAGTCACAAACTAAACATATTCACCAATCAAGACATGGATATTTACCACAATGACATGCAGCAAAATTATCTCAACTTTTTACACGTTGCAATTAATGCAATTTCTATTAGTTCTTTCCACTTCCAAACAAATATGTGGTTGGATTATTCAACGTATAATCAACCTGTGTCAATAAATCCTGGACCATGGTAACATATATGCGTACGTATAGTTGTGAATGTTGCTCATTAAATAACTACAGTACTGATACTCCATATTAAGAGCATTGATTTGCTGTTAAAATGATTTCTGTAATAACGTGTCAACAGTAGCAGTGACAATCGAACACTGCGGTTTTACTGTTTCATGTGTTCACAATTTAATTAATCCATCTTTATGGATCAAACTGTTCTGGCCAATTTTAGGCCGATCTCCAAGTTGCCATTTATCTCTAAAATCATGGAGAAAGTAGTTTATGCTCAGCTGAAACTCTTCCTGGATGAGCACAATATTCGGGAGGTTTTCCAATCGGGATTCAAAGCTATGCATAGCACAGAGTCGGCTCTGCTAAGGGTTTTTAACGACATCCTCCTGGCAAACGACTCCGGTAATTATGTGGTTCTTGTCTTGCTGGACCTATCTGCCGCCTTCGATACAGTGGACCATGGAATTTTAATTTCCCGACTACAGCACCAAGTGGGCATTTGTGGCAGTGCCCTGGGATGGTTCAGGTCCTATCTGGCAGACAGAACCATGCGTGTAAGCCTTGCTGGCTTTGAATCCTCCTCCACTCCCTTGGCATATGGGGTTCCACAGGGCTCAATTTTAGGGCCCCTGCTCTTCTCTCTATACCTACTTCATCTGGGCTCAATTTTAAGAAGGCATGGCATCTCCTTTCACTTTTACGCAGATGATAGCCAGTTATATATGCCACTCAGGAAAGAAGACGACTATTCTCTAAAATCACTTCTGTCTTGTCTTGAGGACATTAAGTCCTGGATGGCCTTAAACTTTCTGGGACTCAATGAAAAAAAGAAAGAGGTGATTTTGTTTGGCCCCAATGGCTGCCGTGAACCTCCCTTTGTTGACTTGGGTCCACTGGCATTGTCCGTAAAGCCAACAGTTTTAAACCTGGGTTTTAGGATGGATGGTGATTTTAAACTAGATAAACAAATAGGCGCGGTGGTTAATTCCAGCTTCTTTCACCTAAGGAAGCTGGCAAAGGTGAAGCCCATCCTCGAGCGGCAGCATTTTGAAACAGTAATCCATGCCTTTATTACATCTAGGCTGGATTACTGTAACGCACTCTACTCTGGAGTCGCACGCGCTTCATTGGCTCGTCTCCAGCTGGTTCAAAATGCTGCCGCTCGCCTTTTGACCGGAACTCGAAAGAGGGAGCACATTACGACAATTTTGGCCTCCCTTCACTGGCTCCCAGTGCACTTTCGAGTTCATTTTAAAATTCTTTTATTTGTTTTCAAATCGTTGAATGGGCTCGCCCCGCCTTACCTCTCTGAGCTGCTCCACCTATATGCTCCTGCCCGGTGCCTCAGGTCAGCTGATCAGCTGCTCCTTGAGGTACCACGTTCTAAGCGGAAGCTCAGAGGGGATAGAGCCTTTTCTGTTGCTGCTCCGGCACTCTGGAACACCTTGCCGTTGCACATCAGACAGGCCCCCTCACTGTCCATGTTCAAATCCTCCCTAAAAACTCATTTTTATTCTCTGGCTTTCGACACTGGCTGAGACATTGCTCCTGTTCTTAGTGCTTTTAATGTCTTTTAATTTTTACTGTTTTTAGTCCTTCGTTTTACGGTTTTTAATTGTTTGTAATAACTTTTTGTCCATGAGTTCTCATGTACAGCACTTTGTGGCAACTGCGGTTGTTTAAAGCGCTTTATAAATAAAGTTTATTATTATAATTAAAACAAATAATAACATTGGGAATTAAAACACATTTGATTGCATTCCGTTATCAAACATAGTCAAACAGCAAGATAGTGGCGCTGCCTTAGCAGCTGTGGCTCGCCTGCAGTCCGTTTGTTTTTTCTTTTTTTGTTTGTTCCTTTGTCCTGTTTTCGTTAATTTTTGGTTTTATTATGTGGTGTATGTGTGTGGGTGGGGGGAGAGAAATTTGTTTTTGGTCTCTTCGGGGGTATGCGACTTCTCTTGTCGTATTCCCCGTTTCCGTCTCCGTCTGCGCTGGCGGCCGCGGATCTGGGGCAGCGTTCCAGCGGCAGCGGCGACCCGACCTCGGAGCTGTGGCGGATTATTATTATTTAATTTATCATCGTGGTTTTACATAGGTTTGTGAGCAGACCCACAGCCCCATTTATATCAATGGTTGAAAGGGTCAAGAGCTTCAAATTCCTGGGCGTGCACATCTCTGAAGATCTTTCCTGGTCCGAGAACACTAATGCAATCATCAAAAAAGCACATCAGCGCCTCTACTTCCTGAGAAGATTACGGAGAGTCGGATTGTCAAGGAAGACTCTCTCTAACTTCTACAGGTGCACAGTCGAGAGCATGCTGACCGGTTGCATCGTGGCTTGGTTCGGCAATTTGAGCGCCCTGGAAAGGAAAAGACTACAAAAAGTAGTAAACACTGCCCAGTCCATCATCGGCTCTGACCTTCCTTCCATCGAGGGGATTTATCGCAGTCGCTGCCTCAAAAAGGCTGGCAGTATCATCAAAGACCCACACCATCCTGGCCACACACTCATCTCCCTGCTACCTTCAGGTAGAAGGTACAGGAGCCTGAAGACTGCAACAACCAGGTTCAGGAATAGTTACTTCCCCTCAGCCATCAGGCTATTAAACCTGGCTCGGACAAAACTCTGATTATTACCAACCACTTTCTGTTATTTGCACTATCAGTTTATTTATTCATGTGTGTATATATTTATATCATGGTATATGGACACATTTATCTGTTTTGTAGTAAATGCCTACTATTTTCTGTGTGCTTAAGCAAAGCAAGAATGTCATTGTCCTATACAGGGACACATGACAATAAACTCACTTGAACTTGAACTTGAGACCTGGTCTCCAGTTTATAAAATAATGAGATCCATTGCTTCATTCACGCAGACATTTTGCAGTTATTTCATGCTTGTCTATAATCCAGATAATCTATCTCCATTAATTGTGAACAAAGTTGCCTGCCACGTGGAGATTTTAACATTGTAATTTAATTTGTGCTTTCCAAACCAATTGCCAAATACTACAAAACAATGTGAAAGAAAATCAGATTTTATTAAACCCTTAATCGAAAGGTGGAATTGGTTAGTACTCAACAAACTGTCTGAATCGTAGCCTGAGATATTTGTCTGATCTTCTCCAACTTCACTTCCTTGACATCGTAGGAAGTGTGGGCAGAAATCCTGCTTAAATATGTAATTGAGATTTCAATAGACAATAGGTGCAGGAGTAGGCCATTCGGCCATTCTTGTTTCTAATCATTAATTAAATTATAATCATTAATTAAGTTCATGTTTAAACATTCATAAAAGTTAGCTGCAAAGAAATTCTGTATTGGAGCAAAGAACTAACACCTTGAGCAAAATTCTGGACTAACTCAGCAATTGAATTGCATTTGCCAATATTCTGACCAATTGAAAACTTATTTCCCCCCTTCCTCCCTGTCAACCACATGTTTTTATGTCATATGCAAGCATTTTTATTATACACTTTAAATCATGAATGCATGTAACAACAAGCAATGAATCACAGCTGAAACGTTTGGAACCTCACTGATAACAACCTTCCTGTCACAAAAATACTTGTAAAAACCATTGTTCACTTCCTGCACTGGGTCAGTATTAGATCGAATTCTCACAGATTTTTCTATCACAGTATACTTCAAGATCAGTAAACAGGAACAACTTTCCAATTTGAACATCCTTTATCAACATCAAGTACCTCGCAAACCAGCTGTGAGAAATGATAGTTTAATACAATCTTGTTTGAGGACCCAATGAGAGTCCTTTAACAATGGCAGCCATCCTTCCCTTTGTACGTTTTTCAGGTTTTTTGCTGTAGATTGTTGCCCTTGAGAGATTGGTTTAGACTGACCAAACCCATTATCGTTGTAAGTATTATTGAATTTTCATTTTCAGTCTGGAATAAATATACATGTAGACTTGAATGAAACATACATTAATTTTGTCATTCATAAAGTATATGATTTTAAAATTTTAATTACAATTTGATTTTATGCCATATTTTCATTCCTTTTAATTCCAATTAAACCTATTCTAGCTGGTTTTGAATACAGCTAATCTCAGAAATATTGGTATTTTTGGCACTCCTAATCAGATGCTCTGCACAACCTTGAGCATCTTCAAAGAAATAAACTGAGACTCATTTTAGCAGAAACTTGAGGCTACAGTCTCAAGTCAACACAATTAACTTTACAACCAAAGAAGATATAATTACTATATTAGCAATTCTACCACTTCAATCAATTAAGGAATGAACTGAATTAATTTTCTGAGGCTACAATTAACTACTGAACATGTTTCAATGATTATTGTTGCTTCTTTCAATACATAACGTATTGCTACTGAATGTATAAAGAAATTAACATCCATCCATTCTTATTTTAAAATACGTATGTCTATCAGCTATTAACAAAACAGGTAACATGGGGGCAGGTATTATCACAACATTAAAGAAGTATCCGAATTAACTATTGAATTGCCAGCTATGGATCAAGTTTTTGGAAATGGGATCAGGATAGATTATTGCTTGATGGTTGGCATGGACATGCCTGGCCAATTGACCCGTTTCTGCATTCTACAACTCTATTATTGATCCAGGTATAGAAGAGTGAGTCTGGAGTGTATAAACTACATTTTGAAGTACGGTTGAAATAATTGAACTTGCTGACAAGGAAGAAAATTCTCAGCATGATTATTCCAGCTTCAGGACATCACAGCAGGAATTGCTTAGGCTGCCTCCTGAGCCCAATCACTCTGAATGACCTTCTTAGCGTCAGAAGTGCGAATGTTCACACATGGTTACTTGATGAACAATTCCAATTGCAACTTCTTTGGAAATAATGCAGTAAGATTGCAACAGTGACAAGTAACATTTACACCATAAAAGTGCCAGCAAATGACCATCTCCAACAAGATTGGGTCGAAGCATTCAATGAAGTTACTGTCACAAAGTCATCAACATTGTGTGGATACAAAAGCACATCAGAAATAAGGTATCCTTAAGGAAATATCTCGTCACTGATATCCCATAGTCTTTTCGCCATTTAAAAGTTACAAATTAGGAGAATCATAAAATACTTTTGCCTGGTCAACCATCCAGGACAAACCATCTTGTTTTATTGCCTCCCATCACATCCATCCACCAATCTAGGTTTTCATTCCCTTCACAGGTACACAGCAGATGCATTATCTTTTGTCTGCAAAATGCATTCCAGCTACACCATTTTAGCTATTTTGATACCCAGACAGTAATCATCAAGAAAGTTAAAGGTAGCAGGTGCACGTGAATACCAATGCCCGCAGATTCTCAACGTCATCAACCATTTTGACTTGAAGCTATATCATGATTCAATGTGTATCAATTACAAAATATACTACGGGTTACTTGTCTGGACTACTTCAACCTTGCAAACCCATGACTCCCTCTCCACACCAAGAAAAGAGCAGCAGGAGCATGAAAAGATCACATGAAAGTTGCTCTTGAGGTAGTACACGATCCTGATTTGGAAAATTATCGCTGCACCTCCATCATCGCTGGGAATAAATACTGGAACTGTTTCCTGAACAGCACTATGGACATTCCTGTACAGGGAGGACAACAGCAGTTCCACCACAGTGTTTCATAACCACCTTCACAAGGGTAATTAGGAATAAGCAATAAATGCCAGAAAAGATTATATCTTATAAATTAAATATTTGAAGATGCTGTCTTTGTAATCCAGTCATGCATAGTGCTATTTTAGTAAGGCAACCATTTCTACTAACTGTTGAGAAGAGGATGGTGTGCCAACATCTTGTACCACAGCAATTTCTATGGTAGGGGTACTCCAAAATATTTTGAGGTAGAACTTTCCAGGAATTCCAGGATATATCGGTAACTGAGCAGTCATACAGCTTTATGCCAGAATTATGTATGACTTAGAGAAGAAATTGCTAGGTTTTTGTTCCCATGTGCCAGGAGCGCCTTCTTGGTGCCAGATTGTACAGGCTTGAGAGGTGCTATCAGAGTAATATAGGCAAGTAATTGCAATTCATTTTGCATGTAATAGGCAATGTAGTCACTGTGTGCATTTGATGGAGAAAGTGCACGGTTAAGGTGCTGTGTGGAGTGTCAGTAAAGTGGGCTCCTGAGAGCCTACTCAGCCCATTTTCCTGAGGTCATCAATTTTCTCAAATATTATTGGAGCCTAATTATTTCATTACATTACTAACTTCTGCCTTGCACCTGAGGACGGTCAAGGTGTTCCTCAGTCACAATAGGGTTTCAGCCTGGTCCGACAGCCTGACCAGCTCTTTATTTATTTGGCCAGTGCAGAAAAGATTCTGGTCATAGGTACTTCTCCCATCCCTGGGCATTGATTATGGAAGATTCCATTTTGAATATTGCCATTGGATGTCAAGGTAGGTGGGTAAAAACTCCCTTCTTCATGATGGTTATTGTGATGTTACTTGCCACTTAGAATCCCATGCCTCAATGTTTTCTAAATCTTTCCTTGATTGTATTAATCCAGTGATAGCTGTCCCAAACTGTTAACAAGCTTTGGAATCGCACTTGTTTTAATTTAGTCTCTAATCTAGACTAGTTGCCCTTCTCAGATATGTTTAGAGCTCCCCGGTGGGAGCTTTGCAGGGCACCAGCAACGGCGACTTCTCCCGCTCGAATTGCGGGGTTGAAAGTGACCTGGAGCGGGGCCTTACATCGCCCGGCGCAGCTTTAAATGGCCGCGGACTTGCTAGCGCCCGCCGGGGGCTCCGACATCGGGACCCGGAGCAGGGCCTTACATCGCCTGGCGCGGCTTTAAGTGGCCGTGGGACTTGCTAGCGCCCGCCGGGGGCTTTGACTTTGACTTCGGGAGAGGAATGGAGAGCAGGGGAGAGACAAGACTTTGCCTTCCATCACAGTGAGGAGGAGATTCACTGTGATGGATGTTTGTGTAAATTGTGTTGGTGTGTGTCTTGGTTCTTTTCTTGTATGACTGCAGAAACCAAATTTCGTTTGAACTTCATGTGAGGTTCAAATGACAAATATACGGTATTGTATTGTAAAAAAAAAAAAAAAGCTCGAGTTGTAATCAACCAAGGGACAGCATGACAGTTTGTTATCCTTTTATTGTCATATGGCCTAAGTTCATGGTTATATCTGAACTGTGAACTTTCAAAATGTATTCCAGCATATTGGCAATGTGGTAAACACAGCATTTAATGGCCATCCCTAATTCTTCCTGATTAACCATTTTCTTGAACACTTTCAGTAGATTATTTCCAAAGAATGTGGATAAGAGAACAATTTGTTTGCTCAGGCGTAATTAATTAATTAGACCGATTTAACTTAGAATCATATATACAATACAATACAATTTATTGTCATTTGAGCCTCAGTGAGGCTCAAACGAAATTCTGTTTCCACAGCCATACAAACAAAGACAATTCCTAGACATACACACAATTTAGTTCACACAAACATCCATCACAGTGGACCCACTGTGATGGAAGGCAAAGTCTTTTCTCTCCCCTGTTCTCCATGACTCTCCCGATGACGAAGCCCCAGGCGGGCGATGATGTCCCACGGCCATTTTAGGCCTAAGATATGCGCATTGCAGGTATTTGAACTTAATGCTTGTTTTTTTGAAGAATCAAACCTGTCCGTGTAAACTTTATAGAAAAGCTGTAGATTCAGGTCTCGCACACATCGATAACATAATGAATTTTGATATGAAGGGATATTTGGAAAATCTTTTTTTGGGATTGGGCATTCATTTTGTTTATTTCAGCAAGAGTCAACCATCACTTTTATTAAGCTTACATCCTTGTTCTTAAACTACTGAGTACAGATTCATTACTGAAGGCTGAAAGAAAAATATGGAAAGAAAATCAACAAATTTCAATTCTTGCAAATTAATTGGGGAAATTAATTGAAAAAAGTACAAACAAAGAGTGTTTTATTGGGAATCTATAAGAGAAAGTCTAACCAGTTCCCTTGGTGATCAGTTTAAGTATCAATTATCAAATCCTCTACTGCCCACATCCTCAACAGGAATTTAAGAGGAGTAATCATATAGATCATTAGATACATGAGTCATTCAATGATTCAACCCCAAACCACCCCATCCCAACGATTCAAAGCCTTTCCCGGGCCAACAACACGCAGGACAAAAACTACCGGGTGGTTTTCAACATTGCGGACTTTAACATTGCGGTCCCTGGTTTGAGTCCGACTTCGGGAGTCCAAGCTGCAGGATCTTCGACCACCCGGTTGCGGGAGCTTCGATTGCCGGCTGAGGATGCCCCGACTGCGGGGAATAAAGAGGAAGAAGTTTAGACTTTATTGCCTTCCATCACAGTGAGGAATGTGGGGTAGCCGCTGTGGTGGATGTTTATGTTAACCTTTATGTAGTTGTGTGTCTTGTTGCTATTTTTTAGTATGGCTGTATGGTAATCGAGTTTCACTGTACCTTAATTGGTACACGTGAAAATAAACAGACCTTTGAACCTTTGACATGAGTGTGTTGGTATAGAACTGTATTAACACAACTCAAATAACATTCAAATAGCTTAATTCTTGCAGATTAAAACAGTCTCCTTTTCAACTGTTCAATTCCTTCACCACTGGTACATCTTTGCTGCCGTGCACATTGTATTCAAGTTGCACATGAAACTCAACATGTCCCACTAGTTCTTCTTCAAGGCACAAACCATCCTCAGGTTGCCATACCTTCATTTTTGTAAAATGGCGGCGCTGTAATGACTGCGGCCCCTGCAGTTCGTCTGTCCTCTTTTTTTTATTTTTGTCCCGTTGAGTGTATAGTTTGTTGTGGTTTTTATATTGTTTTTAACTGTGTATATGTGGGGGGGCTGGGGAAACCTTTGAATCTCTTCCCTGCACGGGAGACCCGACCTTTTCCCTGTCAGGTCTCCGTTGTTAAGAGCCGGAGCAGGGGCTTACATCGCCGGCGCGGCCTTAACGGCCGCGGGACTTACCATCGCCCGCCGGGGCTTTGACATTCTGGAGAGCAGGGGAGAGACAAGACTTTACCTTCTGTGTGAATTGAGTTGGTTGTGTGTTTTGTGGAATTGTTTCTTTTTGTTGTATGGCTGCAGAAACCAAAGTTCCTAACGGAAAAATAAAGTTCATTGAATTGAATTTCTGGGCCAAAATTAGGAAAATCCCCACTAATCAGCACTATGCAAATGACTTCACAAAAGATATATGGATCCTGCAAGAGACTTGCCTGTACAAGGGTAATTAATGATATGCAATTAATGCTAACCTTGCCAGCATAAAAACAGAAATTTTAAAAATCAAGTATTACTTATTTGTTATTTGCAGCGTAAATTTCCCATCGTAAAATTGTATTTGGTGCTATTAGTATTAAGTCTATAAGTGAAATCAAATGACATGACTACTCAACAAAAAATAAGGTTTATTGCAGGAATTGACTGGCTTTTTAATTAACTCCTGGAGATTACTATAGCCTTTCAAGCTTTATTTTTTAATTAAAAGATTATGATTCAACTTCTGGGGGCAATTCTTTTGAATGAAGCATAAAAGCATATTAAATTCTGATATTTTCTGCAAAATACTTTTGAGGCATTATTTTCTTTTGTTTTATTCCAACCAAGCTTCCCCAGTCCTTTTCTAGAATGATTCTTTAGGAATTACACGCACAGGAGTCGTAGTCATGCAACACTGAAACAGGCCCTTCGACCCAACTTCCCCACACCGACCAACATGACCCAGTCCCACCTGCCTGCGTTAGGCCCATATCCCTCTAAACCTGTCCTATCTATGAACCTGTTCAATAGTTTCTTAACAATCTTGGAATCAAAGTTCCAAAGCAATTTATCCTTACAGAATTAAAGTCTTATATATCTTGGCATATTAAGTATTTCTCTTTATTAGTGGATCAGCATAAGATTAATATACATGGGTGATGGATAGTCAGGCTGGAATTGTTATGTCAAAGTTGTATGACTTGATAATTTAACAAATATTGTTCTGAGCTAATCTGAAATTTAACCTGTCAAACGCCTTTGAAAGACAAAAGGCAGCTTCAAAATTGAAGCTCGAGATCACAGCAGCAGTGCCTACACAATTGCAAAATGAGCAAGGAACAAAGAGATGTATTGGTAATTACTTATTTTTCAGATATAGTTGCAGTAGTAATCCCCAGGAATTGTTATTAGGACAGCAGCATCTGTGGAGAGGGAAATGAGAGATCATTGACTTTGGACGTTAACTTTGTTTCTCTCTCCATTGATGCTGCCTCAACTGGTGAGTATTTCCAGTACTTTGTTTTTATTTTTGATTTGCAGTTTATTTTGCTTTTCCATTTATAAATAAAATGTGTTAAACCTAACAAGGGAATGTATTCAGAGATTCCAAGTGCCACGTATAGTAATCAACAAAGACGTCAGGATGCCATTGGTGTTTCAAGGATGTCATTTGAAGATGAACTCATTTACCGTGACAATTTGTGGAATATCATTGACATTTGCACTACTTTTGTGTTTTGCAACAACACCTTTGGCATTGAACTCCTCTGGTTCATGCTTCAACTGTTTCCTCCACATTTTGGAGCCAAAGTGATCCTTTTTAAAAGATTTAGGCTATACTGAGTATTTATGTGATTGATCCAGTTGAGTTTCTGGTCTCTGCTAATCTCCAAGATTAATCTTAGATTAATAATTGTACTTCCATGTAATTTGTCTTTTATTTACTTTATCTCAAAAGATGCGTGAAGTCTTGATAGTTGAAGATCTTAATGTTATGTCATTTATTTAAATGTAGGCTGTTTGGGGAAGCTTAGCAGAAAGTAAAAGATCTGAATAGATCTTAAAAATCCTTAAATCTCAACCAATTGACATGTTAATGTTTAACGAAATAGATTGCATGTAGTTCTGAGACCATTTCCCCACAGTAATTAATTTAATTAACATTTACTAATCCCGGCAAACACCCTTGATCTTAAAAACAAGGCCATTATTATTCATTTTTTTGTCAAAACTCTAGAATTCCTGCAGACCATACATCCCAAGATCAATACTGTTCCAGAACTTAAATTGCATGTCATTATCTGGACAAGTGTATACTGGTACAACTAATACAAGTATAAATAAATGTTGCTGAACGAATACGTATTTGTGTGTTTGTTCTTGCAGTTTGAAAAGACTCCTAAATGGATTACTGAATTCCAATTCATCCACATGGAATTCTTTGTAATCTTGACTATGTGCACATTCAAAACATTTCCAGCATTATGTTGCTGTTGTTTATCTAAACACAATACAGGCACAATTGGTGCACAAATATGGCCTGTGAAATAAATCATTTATCTGATACAAACTGCCGACCATACGGTAGCTGATTTGAGTATTAGATGGAATGTACCCAGTTTGATATGTGCTGTACAATGTAAAATTGTTACATGCTGCATGACATACAGATGGCCGGTCCATGCAATTTAACAAGCATTGTACAAAATGTACCTGTATAGGTTGCAGATGATGCATTGTTTAGCATGAGGCATAAATAATAATTTTTTTCTACATTATGCACATTTATTTTTAGTTTATTAATGTGAATTTCACTTTAGGAAGTCTTTTGCTTATAAATTGTTTAAAAAAATAAGCATACAACAAGATAAATATGTCATTGGGAACCTGCTCACTAAAAAATCCTGTTGTGCCTTAATTATTCTTTCATTTATTTTTGTGTTCAATTAAATCTGCTTGTCTTGAGCTCTTTTTTATTGCTATCTATCATCAGATTGAAATGGCGATTGAGACACTCCAAAAGTCTGATGGTTTGACAGCTCACAGAAGCACTCTTCTCAACAGCCATGTAAGTTGCCTCTTCCTTCAAAACCACTTAAATCTTGAGTCAGTTACATCAGCTTTTTTCTGATTTATTCTGCTGCCACTTCTGCTTATTGTGTTTGTCTTAACTTCTTATGTAACCTAATGACATTTGTGTTGTTTTCCTTCCCCTTACCAGAATAAACAAATGGTCATATTGAGATCTGGAGTTAGAATAGAGTGGTGTGAAAATGTTCACAAGTTCCTTACTGTAACTCTGGCTGCAACATGAAGACACCCCTGGGAGAAAGCAGCGGAGACCTGGTTGGGCCTTGCTGTTCTTGGAGTTTCCAATTTGCCTTGAAAGGAGTGGAACTTTGGCCCACCTCTTATAAGGCAAACGACATGAGCAGAATACAGTCAGTGGCAGAGTCATCCCATATTGTTAGTTTCAGGAATAAGCAGCAGAAACACGAACTTGCAGTGCTAAAATCTATTATATCCTGTATCTCAGTTTGCAACAAAAACATTTTGTGGTATAGTACCTTGTCGTCTTACTTTATTACTATGTCCAAGCGATTATACAAATTTATGAGTACATTTATGAAACATCATCTGTATGATCTAATATAATTCTATTTCACAAAATGTTTTATGAAATATTAGCCACTCATCCAGGGTGACAGAATCTACACAAAACATCACCAACTGTGCCAACACTGCATGCTTTCCTCCCATTACTTGCCCTCCAATTCGGACTTTGTAATATCCCATGTCAATTTTCTCCTAAATGTTCTGACCTATATTGGATTACATGTCTGCATATGCCAGACATGTGCACTCCAGGTATGTATAATATATAAAACAAGGAATAGAATAAAAATATAGTTTGCTTCTATGTGTGTATTGTACACATGAACCAATTCTCTTCAGTCAGAAGTGTCATCATTCCTGAGGCAAAAGCAAAATGCTGCTCATATTGAAACCTGAAAAAAGTTCAATCAAATGGATTAAATAACAAATGCAGATTTTTATAGTTTACTAGACCAAGTGCAGACCCGTTGGGTCTGTTCCCCCAACGTGCGGTTGTGGGGGGGGAGGCGGCATGCAGCGTCACACACACTAACTATCCCCCCCCCCTCCCGCACTCACGCTAATTACCCCCCTTGATATTATATTAATATTATTAATTTGCTCCTTTTACCCCATAACCACCCTATCTACTGACGCATAGCCCCCAACTTGCAGTCACATCTAGAGAGGGGGGGAGGGGGGGTAGAGAGTGAGGGCAGAGAGAGAAGGGGCAGAAACACAGAGATAGGGGCAAGAGGGAGAGGGGGTGGCGAGGAGGAGAAGAGGGAGGGTGGGTGAGAGGGGAAAGGTGGGGGTGGAGGGGAGGAGAGAGAGGGTGAGAGTGAGGGGGAGAGATGGGGGGAGAGGTGAGGGGAGGGGGGAGAGGTGAGGGGGAGAGGGGAGGGGAGAGGTGGGGAGCAGGGAGGGTGGAGGGAAGGGGGTAGGGGTGTGTGGAGGGGAGGGGGGTTTATCGGAGGGACGGTGGGGGAGGGGATGGAGGGGAGGAGTGGGAGATAAAGAGGGGAGAAAGAGAGAGGGGAGAAAGAGGGGGGGAGAGGAGAGGGGGTTGAGGACGGGGGGAGAGGGGGGGAGAGGAGAGGGGGGGAAGAGGGGGGAGTGAGGGGGTGTGCTGAGAGGGGGGTGAGGGGAGGGGGAGCGGTGGGGAGCAGGGAGGGGAGGGGGGGTGGAGGGAAGGGGGTAGGGATGTGTGGAGGGGAGGGACGGAGGGGGGGGGGGTGGAGGGAAGGGGGTAGGGGTGTGTGGAGGGGAAGGGGGTTTAGGGGAGGGACGGTGGGGGAGGGGATGGAGGGGAGGAGGGGGAGAGAGAGAGGGGGGGTGTGGAGAGGAGAGGGGGAGAGGAGAGGAGAGGAGAGGAGAGGGGGGAGAGGAGAGGGGGGGGAGGAGGAGAGGGGGGGGGAGAGAGAGTGCCTTTTTATTTCAACCCAAACCCCCCAAACAACCATTTGCAGGCAGTGCTTTTTTACTTTAACCATATTTTCATTTTCAAACCACATTAAGGGTACTTACTCACAGTTGTGTGGACATGTGTTCAGTGTTATTCACAGCTCAGAGAAACGTGACCCTCTGCCTTCCTCCATCTTGCAGACTAATTGAGGCACACCACTTCCTGGTTTTATAGTCCATCCCCCCTGCCGCCAGCGGGGGCAGCAGAGAGAATGGGGAATTTTGTAAAATCATTAATATCTCTGTCATTTTTCATCGACTGGAAAAATCCTCGGCACACATGCGGCGGAGGGGGGCTCTGAGCGAGGTGGCCAAAAATTACGGCCGTAGGTGGCGGCGTTCTCTCGGAAATCGCAGCACAGATCGCCAAAAACGGTCAAGAACAGACTTTTAGATAGATAGATAGATAGATAGATAGATAGATAGATAGATAGATAGATAGATAGATAGATAGATAGATAGATAGATAGATAGATAGATAGATAGATAGATAGATAGATAGATAGATAGATAGATGTTTGTTTGTTTGTTTGTCAGTTGAACCATCAGAATTGATTGTGCTGGAAATAGTTGACAGATCAAGGAGGGATGAAAACTAATTAATCTGTGGAGAAATATGCAAATGACAGTTTATTGGTCTGAAGTATTAATGCTGTTACTTTCCTCAACAAAAAAATGTGCATTTGTTTCTCGGGATGTTATTCAATCCTGACCGGATTTGTTGTAGTTCACATGCAGTTATCAACCTCCTCTGGATTTTCAAGTGCAATTTTATCACCGATTAACTCAAATTGTCGAAGTGTGTGCATAATTTGTACACTTCAGTTTTAGGGATCATAGAAACATAGAAAATAGGTGCAAGAGTAGGCCATTCGGCCCTTCGAGCCTGCACCGCCATTCAATATGATCATGGCTGATCATCCAACTCAGTATCCTGTACCTGCCTTCTCTCCAGATCCCTTTAGCCACAAGGGCCACATCTAACTCCCTCTTAAATATAGCCAATGAACTGGCCTCAACTACCTTCTGTGGCAGAGAATTCCAGAGATTCACCACTCTCTGTGTGAAAATTTGTAAATTATTTTTTTCACATTCCTATCCAGAGCACTAAAGTCAATCATGTATCTCCATTTGCTGTGCCTTCTTAATTAGGCTTAGACTATTCTTGGCATTCATTTTCCTGAAGTCTTATCACACGACCTTTCCCTTTCAATCATCAATAATGCAATTTTCTTTCCTCATTTTCAAATCACGCAACTTATAAACCAAAAAAGTACAAAATAGAAAAAAATCTTCAATTTCTGAAGTTTGCACACAGCAGTGTGTAGGGCTAAATATTTGTCTATTGATTTATTGATGTTTCTCCATTATTGTTTTTTGGTTATTCATTTTTCTGTATCTGGGCATCGCAGGCAAAGTCAGCATTTATTGCCCATCCTTAATTGTCCTTGAATGGGCAGTGGTGTGCCAGCTCATTGTACCACTGCAGTTCTGATAAAGCTACTCTGATAATGCAAGACAATAGTGAACCCCAGGATTTAACCCAGCGACAAATAAACAATGCAAGTAATTTCCAACTCAATATGGCGTGGACCTTGGAGGGGAGTCAGTAGGTGGTGATCTCCCCATGCACGCACGCTCATGTTGAATCTTCAATTCCACTTTCAACTCTTCAGACAATGCAGCCCTTCTTCGTGGTCAAGATTACAGTTATGGGAGGTCCCATCAGAACAACTCATGCAACTAACAAAAGTTCATTTTGTGAATGTGTTCTGCTACAGTCACAATGCAATGATGGTGGAGGGAAAGAATGATTAGGGTGGTGAATGGACTGTTAATCTTGTGGGTTGCTCTTCATGCATTTTGTCAAGTTTATCGTTAGATCTACATTAGTCCAGGTAAATTGACAGTATTCCTTACTTGAAAATTGTAAATGATGGAACATTTTACGTTGTCAGTGTATAAGACGCTCACCAGAGGATAACCAGCTTCTGATTCTGCTCTTCTAGCCATTGTATTTACATGGGTGGTCCAGCTGAGTTTCTGGTTCATGTTGACTCTCCCAAGATGTTGATTGTGAGTACTCAGCAAAAGTAAAGTAACTGAAAATCAAAGGAAAGTGATTAGACTTTTTATTTTTGGATTTGTTTCTTGTCTGCCATTTCTGTGGCACAAGTACATCATGTCACTTTTTAGTCCATGCTTGGATGATGTGCTTGAACTGCTTTCTTTTCTAAGGATGGAATTGAACATTGCGAAATCATCAGCCCACACATTTTCATCTTATAATGAAAAAATTGTATTGTATTTGCAGCTAGAAATATTTGATCCTGAAACACACCTGTCATGTTATCCTTGGGCTCGGATGATAGATTTCCAACAACTCCACCAACTTCCTTTATGCAAGATATAACTTAATCCATTAGTTTGTTATCCCCTTGATTTCTATTGACTTCAAATTTTCCAAGGTTTCCTAAGCCCACACTCAGTTAAATGCTGCCGAGATGGCAAGGCCATAACACTCCTTGCCTCTGGAATTTAGCTATTTTGTCCATGTTCAGAATAAGATGGTAAATAAGCTGAATGGTACTAATGAAACCCACAATGGGTATCAGTGATTTAGTTATCTTGATTTTAGACGCATAAAAGCACTGTTGAAGATGCCTTTTGTTAGTACTCATTGAGGTTAAACTGTGTGGTAATAAACTGCATTGAATTTTCCTAGTTGATGAAAACAGGATATACCTTGCCATTATTGCAAAAGTCAGGAAGTCAGTTTGGTTTTGTTTATTGTCATGTGTACCGAGGTACAGTGAAAAGCTTTTGTTGCGTGCTTTCCAGTCAGCAGAAAGACAATACATAATTACAATCAAGCCATTTACAGTGTATAGATACCAGTAGACGCCAGTGTTGAAACTTGAAGCAGTTTGACTCGGGGGACCACTAGTTCTGGACTTCTGCTACCACGGGGATATCGTTATTCCCATTGCCTTTGTTATATCCAGTGTGCTTAGTCAAGATATCACATGGAATGAAGACTATGATGGTGAGGTCTCAGGAAGAAGCCAAGCTGCATCATCTACTCACCACGTCTGGCAGAATGTAGTTGCACCTTGTCTTCAGCACCTGCTAGAACTGCCCTTGTTGATTCAGCTGTTCTCAGTTTCCTCCTCCTATCATCTTTTTATTGTCCACAGCTAACAAGCATCGATGTGGCAGGACATAAGCATTTTGACTGGATTGCTTATATCCACCTGTCATACTCTCTTTAGCATACATTAGTCTTGTGTTGCAATTTCCTCAAGTCATTCTTAAGTTCACCTGGCATTGGTCTCAGCATGTTCTTCCACATTTCTCATTGACCCAGTGCTGATTTCTTGGCCTAATCTAATGATCTAATGGTAGAGTGAGAGATATGCTTGGATTCAATGTTCCTGATACTAATTCAGCCTAAACAGAAAACAGCTACAATCTTTGTGGCATTGATGTGATGTCGTTTTGCACTTGACAATACACCCTTAGTGGGGCAAGTAACTGAAGTGCTCGTTATCTACTCTCTATGAAGTAATATAAACCATCTATTACTGACAATTGATGTCTTGTTTTCAAGCAGCAATGGAAATAAATACCTGGGAAAGCAACTCACTCCATTTTTATATATCTCAAGAAGGGTGGATAAAGCCAAGAAAAGTAAAGATTTACAAGCTGTTAAAAAGGTTACAGCATCCTGCCAGCATTTGTGCCAAAAGATTTCAGTGGAGGGCTCAGCATTACAGTGACATCTCTGCTGGCGACGTTTCTGGGGGAATTGGTGTGGTGGGAGGTTGGGCAAAGCCCATTTAGGGGCTAAATCTGACAGTTCCCAAAACTAAATATATTGCATTGCATGAATAACCCATTCCTAATGATTGCAATGCAGGCAGCACACCTACAGAGTGAATCACTTGTTTCAATGGTTTTAGTATTCGGCGCTCACTTTATTTTCCATTCAATGGTTGAGGAGACATTCTTTATCATGAGTGGGTAGTTCAAACTAAAACTGATAAAGATGAAGGGCAATGCAGCCTGGATAGCTGCAGAAGACCTTTAGTATGAATGGACCTGTACCAGCAAACCTTAGGGAATATTACATCCGTCTGAGGAGCAACATCCAAAGTTGTCAGCACTGTGCAGTCAAATTCATAGAAGGGGGTGCAAAAGAAAAGGAGAGGCTCTGTAAACACGTCAAAGGTTATGGGGAGAATGCAGGAGAATGGAATTGAGAGGAAAAAATAGATCAGCCACGATCGAATGGCGAACCAGACTCAATGGGTTGAATGGCCTAATTCAGCTCCTATGTATTATGGTCAAACAACGAAAGCAACAGAAGTCAATGATGTGGAGATTAATGCTAGAAATGATTTGCTGCAAAAAGTTCAGTGAAATTATCTTCAAATCCCATTTCCTAGCTACTACATCATCAGCCACATCCACTGCCATCTTGTCACTCACCCACAGTTGCTTTCAATCAACACTAAGAGTCATATTCTCAGATAGTTAGTATGACTCCAAACCTCATATCGACATCTTGTACAGTGATATCCATGTCACTCTAGCAGATGCGCACTACTCATTGACACACACATGTCCCTCTGTCTTAATGGACAGATGATGCACAAATAGAAGCAGGAGCAGTTAACTGGAGTGCTCTAACCTCCACAAAAGAGACTCTGCTGGGAATTATTGATATAGCTTTTGGTAAACCCTTTGTTTATATATTATATGTTAAATTCATACAGCACTGAAACAGTCCCGTCAGCTCATCTCTCTGACTGTTACATTAAGTCCATTTTATTCTCCCCACATTCCAGCCATCTTCCCCCAGGTTCCACCACTCAGCTAGGCATGGTAGTAATTTACAGTGGCCAAGCATTTTACCAATCCTTGCAACTTTTGAACGTAAATTGATTCGCTTTTATGCTGATATACCTTTTGCAGCAGTTTATGCTAGTTTCCTCTGCCCATAGTCTCGGTCATCCTTTATTCCAAGCATACTAATTCTTAAAAAGATATAATCAACTAGTGTACATTTAGGTTTTGTAATCAGCAGAACATTTTTTTAAATATTTATCGAATCACACCCTGTAAACCTTTGCAATTTGAAGCAAAAATTGAAGACAAATGTATTTTTAATCATAACAGCCAGAAAAAGAACCCTTAGCAACAAGCCTTTAAGTCCTAGATGATCCTTGAAATAGAACTATTGTGGGTGATTCCTTACTGTTTCTAAATATATGTTCAGCACTAAGAGATTAAGAGGGGGCATTAACATTGAGCATTGAAATAGTCACCGGGTCTGCATTTTTGCATGGTAATTGACTATGTTGTGCTTGCTCTGCGTGCTTCTGTGCACCCTGGATAAACATTTAACACCTTCATGAATAAATAGGTGCCTTTATATTATTTACTTTCTTTACAGTTAGTGAAAATCTTGCACTGTGTTTGTGTGATGCACTTGGTTTCATTAATGGCAGGGAATATGTGTAGGTTATGCAACGTGGCATGTTTTTGCAGTGACAAATGAGGATATGATGGAGTATATAAATGTTAGATAGCAGGTCTGATTGATGGAGGCTGATGGTAGGTGAACACTGCTTGAGTGTGCAAGGTCAGTGCCGTGGTTGTTATAAGGTGGTATTTAATGTTGATCCTCATTTACTTTCACACTTGAAGTGATAAAACTTTCTTAGCTATATTTCCTTGGAATTTTATCCATAGCATTTATTTTGCATAACGTTATGTGCTCTTGCAATTAATTAATGTTGAGGTCCATTTTTGGAAGCCTGGAGGAAGCCATGACTGAGCGGAGAGAAGGGTGGACACCAGGATTGTCAAACATGATTCTGAATTAAATGGTGGAGGGGAAGGTGAAGATTCTCTTCCACTCGAGATTTGGGAAAATGTTGCAGATTAAATAAACGGTCAAATCAGATATGTTGTGGATGTTGATAATGAAGAATTCATTTATATGGATGAAAGGGAAGAAAATAAATCATTTTTTTAGGTTGCAGATCAAAGGTCTAAAAAAATTACCTTAAAATGACATAACACAGGGGTCATTTTGTGCAAAAGTTCTCAGCAGCCGCATTCTATTCTGCATAGCTACTGGAGGAAATCCGATTGGTTGCAGGTCACCAGGACCAAAGAGGTGGTGGTGCCAGATGGACGAGGGGTATGGGAAAAGTTTGGCATGGAGTATGGAGGAGGGTGTGTGGAAATCGCATCACAGGGGGAAATGGGCATTGTAGGTCATATCAATTAAACTGGGGGTGAGGTGATGCACGACCTGCAGTCAAGGTCTGGGTGGTAGATGGAAGTGAACACCAAGGGAAATACTTAAAATTGAACCCATCTGCAAGAAGACTGAAGTCTGGAACTCTCCAGCAGCAGACCAGGTAAGCTTGGGCCCTTTTTAACATGCCAAACCATGCCTCAACTCTCCAGTCAAGGCTTGCTTTGGTGTGAAAGAGCTGTTTGCACAAAAATAAAATTGGCAAATGACATCAAGATGTGTGCTGCACACCTTCACTGGAATACCCAATATCCTCTATGATGTAGGATATCATATGTCTGAAAAGCTGCAAAGTCTACGCATATTATCTGATCACTTTTAAAACTACATGCAAGATTTTCTAAGAAAGTTGTATTAAAATCAGGTGTGATGGATAGTTAGCAAATTGGAGTTTAGTCTGAATTATATTGACCATTTGTCCAGTGGTTTATAATGTATATTTTCAGTTTCACAATTTACTGCTACTAAACCTTACTAGCTTCTGGCTTAACAACAACTTGCAATTCTATTCTTCTTCTGCAGAAAAATGTTTCAAACAATGTACAATAATGGGTTCAAAATATCTGATTCCAAAGGGATAACTAGAAAAGCTCAGTTGGGGAATAAATACACGTGAAAAAAAGAGGAGTTTTGAAAGGCTAGAGGAAGATACAAGGAGAAGGAAAACTGGGAAGTAAGTTTAAGAGAGCGGCAGTGAGAGAGTTGAATAAATAGCAAATACAGTGGATCCATGGGTCCAAAGAAGATGTTAATTTGGGGTTAACACACAGAAAGGTGCTTAGGATGAACTGTGGCAGGAAGAGTTTACTAAATTAGGATTGTGTGGGTCGACAGTGGAATCTAAAAGCAAGTATAAGGATTTTGATGACAGTTCCATGAGATGGGAAGTAGTGAAGACAATGCTGATGTAGTGCAGGTGAGGACATGGGCTACAGTGATTTCTAAGTGTTGAACCTTGTGCAAAATAGCCACACAAACTCCAGGTAAGAAAATGTTATTGAGGCTGAACTAAAAGGTATTAAAGGCATGGACTAGGTTTTAACAGTGGAGGGAGGCAATATTATAATGATGGGGGAAAAAAACATGTGTTTATATAGCAGCTGTGATTTCCTCAAAACTCAAGGGTACTTAACAGCCAATTAATTACCTTTTGAAGAGTAATCACTGTTGTTTGACACATTTGATCACAATAAGATCCCACAAAGAGCCACAAAAAGAATGACCAAACAATTAATTTTGGTAGTATTGACTGAGGGATGAATGTTAGCCAAGGTGCTGGCAGCATTACTTAAAGTCGTATACCAATTGTGCTTTTGCATCCACATGAACACATAAATAGATTTCTCAATTTACTTTAAGATCATGACCTCCAATACTGCCATCTATTTCAACCTACATTTAGGTGTTCAGATACATGTCTGAAGCCTTGAACCTACAATCAATTGAAACAGGTTAGGTCAAGGGAAGTAGTCTGTGCACTGTCCAATATTTATCTCTCTGTCAATATCTTTAATACAGATGATCACATTGCAGTTTGTCAAACATTGCAAATTTGTGCAAATTGGCTACTGCATTTCTTATATTACAACAGTGACTGCACTTCAAATAATTATGCTATTGGCTGTAGAGTGCATTGAAATGTCCTGAGGTCATGAACAATGCTATATAAATACAATTGTTTACTTAATTTTTTTTTCTTTTCTAACTCAGGCAGGGATGCTACCACTGAGCCAAGCTGATACTTTGAAGAAAGTGGAAATGGATGCTTGGAAGAAAGCTGTCTTGGTAATGGTGGAGTTGTGGGAACAAAGTGAGCTTAGGGTCAAATAGTTGCTTATATTCTGCATCTTCTGCAAGCCTGATCTAACAACCAGGCCCTAATATAGTCTAGAACAGAGGCAAGTAAGTGACTACAGTAGCTAAAGTGGATGGTTATAGTTAGATTTGTTTTCAGTTTAATGGAGGAGGCAAAGATGTAATAGAGATGACCACCACTATATGTGTACCATTTGCCCAAATGTACAAATTATGTAATTCAGGCTAATATGCAGATGATGAAGAGGATGAGACTGCTGGTGCATCTGTACCAGTATGTTGAATACAAATGTAGTGTTAGATATCATTGAAATGGTTAACGATCAGAGAGGCATGGCCACAACAAGTTAAGAGGCAACATTGGCAGATTGCTGAAAAAAGACAAAAGCGTATCGAATGGTTAAAGGTGGTGGAAAGATTATGAAATGAGAGCCATGGTATTTTAGGTGTCTCACAATATTATTTGTGACGTTGTAAAGTAGTTGTATGGAAATCATTTGTGAGATACTTAAATAAAATTATATGGGTAATCTGGAAATGTCAAAATTAACTTTTTTAGAGAATAGAAAAATCATAAGAGAATTGTTGGGATTTGAGGTTTGTTTCTTGAGCTGTTTTTAATAAATACTTTTTATTGAGCTAGGTTGATTATAGTGCCAAGCAGGGGGCATAGGAGTTCAAGTTGTCAAGTCAAGAAAGCGTTAGGAGCATGTTTATGTTGTATTGATAGGAAGGAACTCATAGGGTAGAAAAAGCAGAGAATGGAATGTGTTGTACTTCTTTGGTTCGAAACCAAACTTGAAATTTGAGACAGGTGAAGTTGTGAGCCTGAAAAGACAATCAGAATTTAACAGATGGCCTTAATTAAAGATAAGCTGAAAATTTACAACATTTGTGAAGGTGGAACATTAGAGTTAAGAAAGAAAGAAATTAATGTTTCCTATCCTGGCATTTGCAACCTCAGGACATTCCAAAGGTACAAGCAATGATAAAGAAAGAGACCACCCAAGTGAAAACTATTAAAAGATATTAAAAGATAACAATTGGATTGTATTAAGAATTCATTTTTCACACCAGGAGGGCTGGACGAAAATTATAGGGAGGATAGTGGAAACTAAAGCCAAGGATTTTTACATACTGCAACATTGCAATTCATTTGCAATTCGTTGCTCTACTTGCTCGCTCCATAGGTTCTCTGGTTTAATTTTAATTGGAGACCTGATAAGGATGCAGCAGACATAGAATGATTTGCTTTTAAAATCACCACCAAGAAACACGCTCCAAAATGCACAAGTGTATTTTTTTCCTGTGGCCGTAATGATGGCTGACATCTTGATGTCCTTTCCATGTTCCATTACTACACGGACCATACATCCAATGGTGAGGATTAACTCAGGTAACCTGCCCTGTTGTATTTATTACAATGTTTAATCAAATATTATTAAGGTTTTATAAGTAAATATAATTTGTGGACATGCTGAATTAGGAACACAGATACAAGCGAATATAAAAAATAGAAGCCACTTCTTGTGCCTGCTCAGCCATTCCATATAATGGTTGCTATTTTACCTCCATGCCACTTCCTTGTTGCACTAGTCCCATATCCCTTTATTCCCTTAACACCTAACGGTCTATTGACCACTTTCTTCAATGTATTCAGATATTTATATAATACACCATAATTATTTTGTGCCTATTTTCTACTTCTAATTCTTATTGCAATATTGATAATGTGATCTTGTCCACTTTCTAAAGTGTTCAGGTAAAATTTCAAATGCACATTGGCCACTTGACCTTACCAGGAACTCCCTTTCACCGTTCTCTCTTGGACCAGTGCATCAATCATTTTAAGTTCTCATCGCAATAGTAAACAGTGGACTGTTTAAAATAGTGTTGAGATACTTATCAATTGCCTGCGGTTACATAGTTAAGTTAGATCCTTCCAATAGAATGCAGGATTAGAAACCAACAAGTAGTTACACCAAAGGCAATTGGGAAACAGAGCATTTGCTACTTTCTTGCACTGCTTCCAAGTTATTTAAATCGTCTTACACATTTGAGTAGCAAATGGAAATTATCTAACTGATTATTATTTCTGTAAAAAGTTTGTAGGTAATACATTTCTACAAATTGTCTTTCTTAGGTAACATTGGTCTAAAAAGGACTGCAAGAGTATTGCAGACATTAATGTTACCAGACATCTAACAGGGAATCATTGGGAATAGCGTATGAACTTTAAAAGTTCAAATAATTGTTTCATAATTGAATCAATTAATTCAGTGTTAAGAATGAAATTGCATGGACAGGGCTGAGGATTCTTGAATTTTGCAGAAAAATTTACGTATGTCCTTGAATGCCTTGTTAAAGCAAGAGGATTTCCATGTACAATCCAACTAAATCTTCTTTGTGAAGATAGACACAAAATGCTGGAGTAACTCAGCAGGACAGGCAGCATCTCTGGAGAGAAGGAATGGGTGACATTTCGGGTCGAGATCCTTCTGAAGAATGGTGCCTGTCCCGCTGAGTTACTCCAGCATTTTGTGTCTATCTTTGGTTTAAACCAGCATCTGCAGTTCCTTCCTACATAAAGCTTGTATGTATACTTTCATGGCAGTAATTAGATGTATAGGAAATGCCTATAATTCATCAGGCCACCCCAAACCATGACACATGGGAAATGTTAACATCTGGCCATTATTTGACTACATTGTGTCATTAACTTTTTCTTGGAGTCACTAGCAGAGATAATATCAGCTTGCAGAAATCAGAATGGGTGAAAAGTGGGATCGAGGTGAGAGGTGAGATCAGACTTGTCTAGGACCATTTTTGTTGGCTCTGTTGAAAATTAAGTAAAGAATAGGGAATTTAGGGATGAGTAAAATTACCAATGTGGGTTAGATGCATGATGGTGGGGGTGTTCGGGGCAAGGGGTAGCAGGAGAGATCAAGAATCCTTGTGAGATCAGAACCATTTCCACTGGCCAAAGGGAACCCTTAAAATGTAAAAAAAAACACAGAAGGCTTCTTGCCAGCAGCTTTCGCCAATCTCAGGTTAGAGTGGCACACAATGCACAATGCTTCCTAGTTGGTTAAATTGGACCTACTGGCAGGAAGCTTTATTTGATCGACTATAAAGTGAGGAGAAATATATTGGAATCATATCGCACCTTCAGTGCTGTGGACTTAACAGGATATTAAAATAGTTTCTCATGATTCAACTTTTATATTGTTGAAAATTGTGCAACAGCATCAGATGTACCCAATCTTTTGCAGATTTTTGCACTGCCAAATAAATATTTGAATCCTCCAAACTTCCAGTCCGAATGAATTTGCGACTAACTTTTTTTTAAACAGAAGCTATCACTGAATTGTTCAGTCCTGGAGAATAATAATTTTAAATTATTTCCTTTTTTTAAAAACAAACGTGTTTTGTAAAATTTGCATAATTATATGCAACAAATGGAGTCACAAAGTTCCTTCTGTTCAAAGAATATAACATTATTGTCCATACCCGAAAAAGGAGAATCACCCAGCACACCAAGCTGCACTCCCACTGAGCCACAGATTAATTTGCTCACAGACCAATGGATTATCGGAGAGTTCCAGAAGGTAGGTAAACTAGTGAAATGTGAACATTAGGAGTGCACCTCAAAACCATAAGAAACTAGATTTCTGCTTACCACTCATGCTTCACTCCAAGTTACAACTAAATTCCAACTCCAAAGCCCCCTTGCTGTTTTCTGCAACATCTCCTACTTTTGGGTTATAGAATAATTTATGGAGGGATATCTGAGGAACATGGAATGCATCCTGTACTTCCCCTTCACCCACATGCCCTCGCAGTATGGCTAGAGTATTTAAGCTATATTTATTACACATAACCAAAAGAAAAAAACATACAAATACTGTTTTTATGTCTACTTTTAGCTTCAGTGGTTATTGGACAATTATGAAACAGCAGAAGGTGTCAGTCTTCCTCGAAGTACCCTGTACAACCACTACTTGCGTCACTGTCAGGAACAGAAGCTTGACCCGGTGAATGCAGCTTCTTTTGGGAAACTTATTCGCTCCATTTTCATGGGTCTGCGCACAAGGCGGCTAGGCACAAGGTTAGCTACTTGCTGGCTTTCTTTCTGTTGTTCTGCTACTTGCACTAATTATTTATTTAAATTTAAAGCAATTTTTCTGTCTTAGAGGAAACTCCAAATATCACTATTACGGCATCCGGATCAAACCAGACTCCCCACTAAATCGCTTGCAGGAGGATATGCAGTACATGGCTATGAGGCAGCAACCCATGCATCAGAAACAGAGGTAATCATTTTGGAAGACTACTAATACACGCACCAGTGCCTTGCCTCCACCTCTGCTGTCCTGTAAAACATGAATTCTATTTACCTTCTCATTGCCCTCACCATTTTTACGATTATGTGACTAAATATAATGAGACCAGAATTTGCTGACAAGATGATGGTGCTCACTGTTAACTGTGGGTAAACATTAACTTTGGGTGTGGAGCAAATGTACAACTAAATGTGAATATCTAAGAATTGCCAAAGATTATGCCCAGTTCGTGCATTAGCTTTGTGGGAAAATTATCTGGCCATGTCCTTTATTTTCAGAAACTTCTTATAATCATCTTTAAATAGGCCATTGTGTTGCATTTAATGTTGCTTGATATTATGGCATGGACAAAAAGCTATTGCAAAGTAGAATCATTTGGGGTGTTTTAGTTCTTTGGCAGACTTCAACATTGTTATTTTATTCCTTTTTCCTTTTTTTCCTTTTGTTTTCTTTAACTTTTCTTCATTTTGGTTTATTTTTTCTTGCCAAATGTAAAATTAAATTCTCACCTATCACTTCCCATATTTCTTTCTCCTCCTCTGCCTTTATGTTATTTTTGTGTATAATTTTGTGTATGTACCTCAGCTTTTCCCCCCACAAACTCTTCATTTTCAATGCAGAATATTTTGAACTGAACTGTGCAGCGGCAAGTCAAACTGTTGGGAGACTGTTAATATTAAAATGTTTATTTGAGAGCATGTTGCACACATGCTATTTCCATCCAAAGTTCTACTTGAATCCTTTATTATTTCCATCACCAGCAATTCAACAATCTACAAATCTAAACCATTTCTGGAGAGGTGAAAGCCATTCAGTTCTTTACCTGATCACTGTAAAACTACAGTTACAAATTAGGGTAATCCAGACTTTGCAAAGTGGAAAATAATCTCTTTAATAGGAGATTTTTTTTGAGGTACGATATGATAGAATGCAATAGAACTTTATTTATCCCAGGAGGGAAATTGATCTGGCAACAGTCATAAAACACAAGATACAAGAACCATGAAATTAAAGTGATGAGTGGAAAAGATTGGGGATGTGCAAAGATTTGGGAGGGGGGAGTCAGTCCACCCCATGACAGAAGGGGGAGGAGTTGTACAGTTTGATAGCTACAGGGAAGAAGGATCTCCTGTGCCGTTCTGAACTGCATCTTGATGGAACCACTGTAGCTGAAGGTACTCCTCAGGTTGACTAGTGTGTCATGGAGGGGGTGAGCTGCATTATCTAAGATGCTCCACAGTTTGAGGACCATCCTCCTCCCCAAGACCACCTCCCATGAATCCAACTATGTGCATATTTAAGGTAATGTATTTAAGATGGTATTGGGTGTGATTGAAACCTATAATATTAAGCTATGAAAGCGATGGAGGCGTTGATTAACATTTATGGTTAAACAAAGCATATTTTAAAATAATTTCTCTATGCCAAAATTTCTCTTGTCAATTTTTTTAAATAACTTTTGAAAAAGGTGGTAATAACCACACCACTGATTTGGAAGTCAGTCTGGCTGTGGCATAAAAGATTGGGCTTTGACCAGCTGAAGGACCTTTCCCTGTTTTTAAACTTTTTATGTTCTTCAATGTGTTTGTGTTGTCACTGTTCAGCCAGAAGTTACATTTATTTCAGTTTGAGACTCAAATTTTTTGTATCTTTTTTTTTCTCTTTGAGGTAGAATTCCAGGGAGTTTTATATTTTTCATATTCTTTAACTCATTTAACATAAAAGTGTTGGCAATATTGTTTCTCAGATATAAGCCTATGCAGAAATTGGATGGAATAGGGGATGGCTTTGCAGGAAGTGGACAACAAGTTCCAAACTCTGCGGAACAAACCATTGTAGCACAAAGTCAACATCATCAACAGTTCCTTGGTAAGTTATGCTAAGATTAACTTAATTAAAACTTTACATTTACTAACGTTTACAGTCTAAGTTCATGTCATTGAATAACACAGTAAAGGGGTTGAATCTCAGCAGCCCACTCTGGCCTCTAGGGGGATCTGGCAGTCTCAGGCTTGTACTGGCGGCTCAGTCTTCCTCCGAGCTTCCAAAAAAGAGGCACAGTTAGGCAGTCTTCCACTTTGTCTCTCTCCCTTTCTTTCTCTCCTGCGTTATTCCACCTCTAGCTGGAATTCCCTTGGTTTTTAAGGAATTGGGCTTAGGAGTAGGTAGATTGGAAGCAGCTGATTCTGCTTTGACTGTGGCCTCTGCTCAGTCCAGTGCACTGTCCAGTGTGCCAGTGTTTTGCAGCAGCCAGGCACTGTGTCTGGTGCTGGTTGTTGACTTCACTTGGCTTGTCTGCCGGTGACGGGGATCGCAGCAGCCCTTAGGGAAGATGAGTTGTCACAATTCCTAGAAAATTGTATCATTATTTCCCATAAATGAATACCATATTTCCCATTGAATCCCATGGTATAAATGAAGATGTGTTCCTACGTGATGTTTTTTCTCTTAACAGTAATTATGATACATATAGCAGCTGCTGATTCACAGCAAGGGGGCATTTAGAGACTGACGTCAGTTTTCAAAGCAAATATCGTAAATAGCCAGCAGGTGCGTTTAGGGACAGAAACAACTGCTGATTTTAACATTTTAACGCATATCAAATATAGGTAGCTAATTCAATGATATAACTCATAACAAACAACAATGGTTGCTTAGATTTACAACTTGCATTTAAACATGCTGGCCCTGTTTCAGACTTCTTGATGGAAAACTTTTGGGGAAACAAAAAACTGCCAAACAGCAAAATACATCTACCATGCCAAAAAATGATGAGTTTCATTGACCTTCATTGTTGTTTCACATACATTCTTACCTACACATCAGTAATTACTTTCAAAGCTCGAAAGACACTTGATCTCAATAGAGCAAGCAAGGTTTTGTCTCATCTGATGAACTGCATTAACAAATACTGTTTTTTATTTATTCCTATGATAGATGCCTCTCGTGCTCTTCCGGAATTTATAGAGCTTGAGGTTGGAGATAGCCCCTTATTGGATGACATCATTATTGAGGACATCAGAACACTACAGATTCTCTATAGGGAGCACTGTGAGGTATCAAATTCATGAGCAGTAATTATTGTTTCAATTCCTAATATAGCCCTCTCAAAAGTAAACTTTTTTAACTTGTGTCTGACCATAATATCCTTGCCAGAAGTACTGGATTAAACACAATTCATAAATTACATTACCCTATTTAATCAAACTGTGACTAATACTCTTTATAAATGTTGCTATTTCACTTGCATTTCAGACTTCGAGGTCAGTGAACCCAGCTTTAAAATATTACGCATTAAATAATTAACTATATATTTATTTTAAGCTAGTTAAAAGATTCCAAATTCTCATAAGGTCACAGGAAGCCTTGCAAACCATGATGTCTATGAATAACTTTTTTTTTAAGAAACTTGTATTGAATCCTTTTCACTATAACTTTTTGCTAACAGTTTCTTTTGGTGTCTTAAAGGCGATACTGGATGTAGTAGTGAATCTTCAATTTAGCCTAATTGAAAAACTATGGCAAACATTCTGGCACTATAGTCCATCCCCTTCAACAGATGGGACTACTATCAATCAAACCAGGCAAGTTTCTAACTGTTCTCTCTGACTTTACCAACTTGACCAGTCTTATTAAACTTGGTTCATGTGGAAATTGGTTTAAGCCCTTTTTACAACCCAAATAATTACTGCAAAATTGGCATCAGAGCTTTATCTAGAATGGGACTTAAGACATTCTTTTAATGACATGTGCAAGCTGCCAGCACCTGTCATGTCTCCAGGGACAGCTCACACAAAAAGGGCTACAAGCTTTAAATCTGATGCACACTTCTCGTTACCTCGTATATTTTGGATTGTGGGTGGGGGAGGAGGAGGGCAGGAGTGGACTTAAGTGAAAGACCAAGGAAGCATGGAACAACTCCAAGAATACCATGGTACCAAGAATAAGTAAGTAAGTAAGTAAGTTTATTGGCCAAGTATTCACATACAAGGAATTTGCCTTGGTGCACCGCCCACAAGTAACAACATGACATACAGTGGCAGTTACGAATGACTCAGAAAACACTAAACATTAATAATAATAAAACATTAATGGTAAAACACCATTGATCAAGCATGTGAACCAACAAAATACCAGATCAAAGGGAGGCTACAGGTTTTTGGCTGTTGAGTAGAGCAACTCGTGGATAAAAACTTTTTATGTTTGGCTGCGGCAGCTTTGACAGTCCGGAGTCGCCTTCCAGAGGGAAGTGATTCAAAGAGTTTGTGGCCAGGGTGAGAGGGCTCAGAGATGATCTTGCCCGCTCGCTTCCTGGCCCTTGCAGTGTACAGTTCATCAATGGAGGGAAGGTTGCAGCCAATAACCTTCTCAGCTGATCGGACGATTCGCTGCAGCCTCCAGGTGTCATGCTTGGTGGCTGAGCCAAAACAGACCATGATGGAGAAGGTGAGGACAGACTCTACGATGGCCGTATAGAATTGGACCATCATTGCCTGTGGCAGATTGTGCTTCCTCAGCTGCCGTAGGAAGTACGTCCTCTGTTGTGCCTTTTTGACTGTGGAGTCAATGGTAGCCCCCCACTTAAGGTCCTTGGAGATGATGGTTCCCAGGAACTTAAAAGACTCCACGGATGTGACTGTGGTGGTGTTGATGGTGAGTGGGGTGAGGGGAGGGAGAGCTCCTAAAGTCTACAATGTGAAAGAGTTGATATCGTGCTTTACCAACAACTACATCTTTTGCAACAGCGGTTCTAATTTCATACTTCATACTGTACTGACCAGTATGGTTGAGTGCATCTATCAAATTCTAGCACTTGCTATTTATGGAAACATGTACCTTTTTCATTCTGAAATAAGGCAGGTTACCTTATCCTGCCTTATAGCTTGGAGGATGTGTGACAAATGGAGGAAGGTAAATGTATTGGCAGTAAATGTGCAATATAGGCAATTCATTAATTGAACACAGGAACAAGATTAAATCTTTTTGTTTCTGAAAATGGATATTTCTTGGATTCCGCATCACTGTCCATTTCAGTAAACAAATCTTGTATTCTTGAATTAAAATGTGTTTATGTCTGCTTAGAAAACCTAGAGATAGAACAGTGCATTGTAATAAAATTATTCACAATTTTTTGATGTTCTTTAATATGCGAAATATATTGATTATCAGGTACACTAAATAATTGAACACAGAGAATCCACAATAAATATTGAATACTTGAATTTAAATTCAAAACGTCCTCTGCTGTGTTGTTTTTTAACTCAAAACTTTTCCTTGAAAAACAGTAAGTCACATATGCGGATCATCAACCATGGTCAGTGGGGGCACTGCGAGACGGTTGCCCTGCCAGCAGCGTGTTAGTCATTTCTACTTTTCTGTTTTTTTAGTATGTCCAAATGTGTGTTTTAATGTCTCTCGATGTGTCTTATGTGGGGGGTGGTGAGGGGGGGTAAGGGGGTAATATTACATTGCGTCCAATTGGTCTTTGCAGTATGTATTAGAAATATAGCAATTCGTCATGCAAATACACAAAAAAATAATAATTTGTCGCTGGTGCCTTAATTATTATTGATTTGAATCCATATCTGTTCTGCAGTGAGAATGAAATAGAAGGTAGACTTCCAAAGGCAAAGCTTATTGCTCTGTGCAAGAATGATTCCGTCCTCAAGTGGATGTGTACCTGCGATCATGTAATGTACCAGGCTCTGGTGGAAATCCTGATTCCAGATGTCCTCAGACCTATTCCTAGTAAGTACCCATGCCAATGGCTTCTCTGAACTTTAAAACTTAATTTGCAAGATGTATTTTAAAAAAACTATAACAAACAATAAATGATTGCATTATTCCATATGTGCATTGTATCCCTTGATTTAGATCACTTAATTTTGTGCACCTAATCAAACTTTTTTTCCCCCATATCTTTAAATTGTCTTAACTGTGCCTCTGTGGGAGCAAGTACACAATATCCTGCTTTCCTTACATTAAAATGAAAAAAAAAACATAATTTGTAAACTGGGAGAAATCAAGATTAATAAAAGAAACTGTAGGACATTCTTTTAAAAAGCATGGTCAAGTAAATATTGTAAATGAGGTTACCAAAATAGTTGAAGAGAATCCTGGGACTGCAGTTGTTTACAATATAAGTGATTTAAGAGAAGGAAGTTTTGTACTGTAGCCTAAATTACTAAAAAAATGTGAGAAAGCAAGCTAAGAGGAGGATACCAATAATTCACTGTGAGATATTAATTGATTACATTAATAGACAAAAACATTGGCAAAATTATGTGGGAAAATGTGAAGTTGTTTACTTGAAAAGGAAAAAAGATATAATGTAAATGGAGAAAATCTGCAGCAGCTCAAGGGGATTTAGGACCCTCATACATGAAACATAGAAAGTTGCAGCAAATAATCTGGAATGCTAAAGAGATGTTGGCTTTTATTTCAAAGGGTTTGGAGTAGAAAAGTAAAAAATATGTTTCCACAATTTTATGAGACTTTAGTTAAACATTAGTTGGGCCACACCTGGAGTCATGTGAATAGTTTTGGTCCTCTTTGTAAAGGAAATATTTGATAATATGATCACTGAGATGATCCAGGCAAGGAAGGACTATTTCATGAGAAAGGTTTCAACAAGTTGGGTCTGTGTTCATTGAAGGTAGAAGAATGAGAGGCAATCTTATTGAAATACACAAGCCAATTCCCCTCGTGGAATACTGTTCAATGAGGAGAGTCTCAGAATAAAGGGGATCACTTTTAATACTGGTATGAGAGAGAATTTATTTTCTCAAATAATTGTATCTGTGGAATAAAGCTATGGTGACGGCAATATTGAATTTACTGTAAATCCTCGTTTTGATTATAGCAGACGGACCCACCTTCGCCAGAGACCCAGGGTCAATCCTCACTATGGATGCTGTCTGTACGGAGTATGTACGTTCTCCCTATGACCACGTGGGTTTTCTTCGGGTGCTCTAGTTTCCTCCCACATTCCAAACATATGCGGGTTTGTAGGTTAATTGGCTTCTGTAAATTGTCCCTAGTGTGTACGATGGAACTAATGTACAGGTGATCTCTGGTCGGCATGGACTCAGTGGGCCGAAGAGCCTAGTTCCACACTGTATGTCTAAAGTAAACTAAACGAAATTAGTTTCAGCTCATTTATATTAGATATTATCAATTGAATTTGACACTGCAGATATTCTGTTCCCCTACACTACTTATCTTTGGCATGATAGAAACATAGAAACATGGAAAAATAGGTGCAGGGCCTTCGAGCCAGCACCGCCATTCAATATGTTCATGGGTGATCATCTAAAATCATTACCCCGTTCCTGCTTTTTCTCCATATCCCTTGATTCCTTTAGCCCCAAGAGCTAAATCTACCTCTCTTAAAAACATGCAGTGAATTAGCCTCCGCTGCCTTAGTGAAAAAGTTTTACCTCATCTCGGTTCTAAATGGCCTACCCCTTATTCTTAAACTGTGACCCCTGGTTCTGGACTCCCCTAACATTGGGAACACTTTTCCTGCATTTAGCATGTTCAATCCTTTAAGAATGTTATATGTTTCTATAAGATATCCCCTCATCCTTATAAATTCCAATGACTACAAGCCCAGTCGACCCATCAACGATATCGTGATGTTACTTTTCTTCAGTCCATTCCTTTCCATTGCCTCACTCTCAAGGCTTCTCTATTCCAATTCCCCATTTTGGACCTCTCTAACTCTGTGAAGATCTACAGGATTAACTTTGTTAAGTATGCTGAAGACACACAGTCTCTATACCAATTGTTCTTTCGCCCCATTTGTTTCACAAAATCAGTATCACTAGCCTGCTTTTAAAACCATCACAAACCTTCTCCTAAATTATTTTCTTTCCATTATTTGCCATTCTATTCAATGTTTATTTTAATTTGACTTTAAAAGTGTTCTCCAAGTCTTTTTTGGCAATAAGGCTATGCCCAAGTGTCCAATTTTTTTGTTGCATTATTTGATATATACTCTAATTGATGATATACTCTTTTGCATAAAGGAGTTCCAGTTGAAAATAGACAATAGGTGCAGGAGTAGGCCATTTGGCCCTTCGAGCTAGCACCACCATTCAATGTGATCACAATCAGTACCCCGTTCCTGCCTTCTCCCCATATCCCCTGACTCCGCTATCGTTAAGAGCCCTATCTAGCTCTCTCTTGAAAGTATCCAGAGAGCCGACCTCCACCACCCTCTGAGGCAGAGAATTCCAAACACTCACAACTCTCTGTGTGAAAAAGTGTTTCCTCATCTGAAGTAAGAGCTGCCCAATGCTAGAACACAGGTGGACTTCTGAGTTCCTTCCAACCTAGGTTTCTGCTCTAAGAAATGAGTAGGTCATTTGACCGTTTGCATCTACGCTACGATGAGACCATGGCTGTCCTGAACTTCAGCACCAGTTTCCTCTGCTAATCCAATAGCCATTGATTTGTTAAGATTCTAAAAATCTATGATGTGGATGGAATATCCTAAAAAGCAGAGTATTCACATGCTTACTGGATAGAGAATTCACAAAGATTTACTACCTTTGAATAAAGAAATTTCTTCTGAGTTTGAAATGACTGATTTATTACTGTAGTCCCTTGTTCTAGAGATCCAAACCAGACAAAACATAATCCTTGCATCTACAATGTCAAGCCCAGTCAGAATGTTTGTATATTTCAATTAGAACACTTTGCAGTTATCTAAACTCGAGAGAGTAGCGGTCATGTTTACTTGATCTCTCCTCGTGCAGCAATCACAGGAATCAATCTATGAACCTTCATTGCACTTCCTTTATATCTTATGTCCTTCCCGAGGTGGGGACACCAGACATACACGAAATGCATGTCTTTTGGACAGAACAGACAATCTGCAGACAGTTTGAAAAGGTGCTTCTGTCAATTTATTTGAATTGAGCCGTTGTGCCATTGTAAATAACTTTTAGGAATCAAATACACTTTCATAGAACAGGATGTGAAATTATATAATGAACATTTCAATTAATCTAATCTATCAAAATAAAGAATAGAATTTAGTAAAATAGCTTTAGTTACAACCCTTTGAGCTGTATTTACATCTTGGTAGCAAAGGTGAAAGGCAATATCGATCCAAACAAAATTAAGACGTCCAACTGAAGAGAAGTTCAGTTACATAGTTAGAAATACGACTATTATTCAGTGCCTTCATTTTTTTTGTTCCTTGTTGATGAAATCATTGCATGAACTTGTTTCATACATAGGTTGATGAAAAAATAGTGTCAATTTAATAAGGCTATCAACGGGACAAGATGGCGGCACCTCGCGGCAGCGGCCTTTTTGTCCTGTTAAGTGTATGTTTTGGTTTTAGTTTTATATTAATTTTGGCTGTGTATATGTGGGGGGGCGGGGGAGGGGGGGGGTGGGGGAAACCTTTTAATCTCTTCCCTGTATGGGGACCCGACTTTTTCCTTGTCGAGTCTCCGTTGTCGTGGAGCTTAACATCGTTGAGCCGGCGGCCTCCAACTGGAATCGACCTGGGGCTCCAGTCGCAGAGCCTGCGGACTCACCATCCGACTTCGGAGCTGGCCGACTTCGGAGCGCGGAGCGCTGTGGTGGCGCACGGCTGCGACCCGATTTCGGAGCTTCGGAGGCTTCGGCTGCAGGCCCTGTGGACGGTAACATCGGGAGCTCGCAGGTCCCTGGTGGGAGACCGCTTTTCGGAGCTCCCACAACGGCAATCTTCGCCCGCCCGAATCGAGGGGTTTAAATCGACCCAGAGTGGGGCCTTACATCGCCCGGCGTGGCTTCAATAACCACGGGACTTACCATCGCATGCCGGGGGCTTTAACATCAAACCCTCGATCAGCTCAATGCAGCAGTTTGACTGCTTGACTGCGGGAGAAGAATAAGAACAGAGAACTGGGAAGAGATAAGACTTTTGCCTTCCATCACAGTGAGGAGGTGTTTGGAGATTCACTGTGATGGATGTTTGTGTGGAATTGTGTTAATTGTGTGTTTTTTTTTTTTTTTGTTATGACTGCAGGAACGTAATTTTGTTTGAAACTATGTTTAAATGACAATAAACGGCATTCTGATTCTGATTTGATTCTGATTCTGAATGCAAAGGGTAAGTGATGTCAATTCATAGATAGACTGGTAAAAAATATTGTCAATGTTAATAGGCTTATTGTTCATCTGTCGACTGATGCTTACAAAGCTCAATTGTAAAGCTTTGTAGTATTTAAAATGCAGTAAAGAAGGCAAGTGAATGATCAACTGTAATTCTGGAAAAAACTTTGACTTAATCGTCTTTGCCATTGTTAGGTGCCTTGACCCAAGCCATTCGCAATTTTGCAAAAAGCCTTGAAGGATGGCTGACAAATGCCATGAACAATATACCACAGCAAATGGTTCGCACCAAGGTGAGTGTAAAGGAATAAGCGAATTCGGTATTAGAACTGAGCATGCCCAGGTCATGGGTCATTCGGGATAAACATTCTCGCCAGCTGAGCAACTGTGTGTGTACGGACCTGCGTTTCATATGTATTTACCAGTTTTCCTCCTTCGAGGTAAGAAAATACTGCTTTCAAAACTATTAACTATGTGTATTTATGGTTCATTACAAAACTACAATGATTTTGGTGGTTTTATTGCTTTATGCTTCGGTGAGTGAGCGAGATTATGACGATGAGTAACAACTATTTTGTATTGTTTTTGTTTTGGAGGTGGGGGGGAGAATGAAATAAAATGTATGATTTCTAAAACTATCATTGATAATATGAAAAGTATTTGTGGGCTTTTCACCTCTTACTATACCAGTCCACGGCCACGGGCAGTATGCACGTTTGTTGACTTCTGAATGAGTTCTGCATATACATGTGTAAGTAAAGTTGTGTCGGACAAAACTTAGTCACAAGTCTCCTGACTAGCATCATAATAGCTATAGGCCTTGCCTTCTTTGTAGTCGCTAAGCAGGCAAAACTTCAGTGAAGTAGCTGGCTGGTTAGCCTCATCATAACTGGCAAGATGATTTGGCAGCTCGATGATGGATGTGGGAGGCCAGCAGTTTAGTTCTTTCGATTCTCCAAGCCACCCATCTTTCATTTCTCTCATGGGATCGGGAAGATTTTTTTCTTTCCGATCCCATGAGAGGTAGCACAGGCTTCTTCATGCATGATGCAGTGTAAGCAAAAGCAGCGAGTTCGTCTTTTCGTTCCGTCTTTTTCAACCCCCTGTCCACTAAAAAATGCTTCAAAGCTACGACTTTCCATCGCAGAAAATCATCCAGTGTCATATCGTTGTAATTTGTGTCAGCGATAACCAATATAAGATTGGTATAAGATAACCAATATAACCAACCAAAGACCACCAGGGGCGCCTGGGAGATGGCCGCCCTACTGGCAGTCTGTTCGTTTTTCCATTCTTTTTGTTATTTTTTGGTGTGTTAAAAGTTTGTTTGAATGTTCTTCGGTTTGTTTTATGTGGGGGAGTGGGGAGGGGATCGGGGGAAACTTTTTTTTCAAGTTCCTACCTTGCCGGAGATGTGATTATTTTTCGGATCACTGGCGCGCTCTGCAGCCTTCCATTGCTGGAGCTGGAGGCCTCCTCGGACTGTCGTGAGCCCCACCGCGGGGCGCGGACTTAACATCGGAGCTGATCCCTTGCCTGGGATCGCGACCACCGCGGACTTTACCATCAAGAGCTCGCAGTCTTCGGGAGAGGCTAGTCGGGAGCTCCAACGCCGCAGAAGGTTCGACCAGCGAGGTTCGATCGTCCAGCGTGGGGGAGCTGACATCCCCCCGATGCGGGAGCGGATCGCCTTGACGCGGAGGGCCCGAAATGCCGCCGGCTATGGGAGTCAAGATCGTCCCGTCAACGGGGGCTCGACGCCCACGACCGAGGAAGAACTAAGGGAAGGGACTTGAACTTTATTTCACCTTCCATCACAGTGAGGAATGTGTAGGAGTCACTGTGGTGGATGTTCATGTTAAAATGTGTTTTTGAGTGATCTGTTGCTTTTAATTGTATGACTGACCTGGCCAATGAAATTCCTCGTATGTTGCAAAACATACTTGGCGAATAAAGTGTGATTCTGATTCTGATTCAAAGAAGATGAAAACTCAGACCGAAAATGTACTCACAGTTTATACAGCGCTGCGTTCGCTTTTTTAAAATCCCGAATGACCTTTGACAAATCCCATTATTCTTTGCGTTTATTGGGATACCGAACTCGCTTATTGTTAAGAATTAAATTATTTACAATTACAAAGAGTTGAAACATTAGACAGTTCTGAGTCACTTTTGAGATCATTAGAAATAGTGGTTTGATAAATACTGGAGACATTAATCTAATTTATTTTTGGACGTCATTCGATGCTGGACATTCGGATATGCAATGAATATCCTATCATTTGCTTATCCGTTAGCTACCTACATTCTTGGTGATACAAACCTAATTTATTTCATTTGTCATCATCATTTAGCTCTTGTAATCCGGGCTTGAGGAAGCCGCTGATGGGTGGAAGCAGACAAGAGGGAGCAACTGATTGGGAGACAGATCCCTGCTGATTGTATTGTATTGAAGCAGTTTGTATTGTATTGTACTTTGTATTGTATTGTACTTTGTATTGTATCCTAGGTAAGGGGGAGAATGATGGCCAGGGCAGTTTACTGTTCTGGATGTCAGATGTGGGAGGTCAAGGAATCTGATAGCCTTCCAGACGTCCACATCTGCGCCAGGTGCGTCGAGATGGGACTCCTAAGGGACCATATTAGGAACCTGGAGCAGCAGCTCGATGACCTCCGTCTGGTCAGGGAAAGCGAGGAAGTCATTGAGAGGAGTTACAGAGAGGTGGTCACTCCAAGACCACAGAAGGCAGGCAAGTGGGTCACGGTTAGGAGGGGCAAGGGGCTGAGGCAAGGACTAGAGAGTATCCCGGTGGCTGTACACCTTGACAATAAGTACTCCTGTTTGAGTACTGTTGGGGGGGACAGCCTACCTGGGGGTAGCAACAGCGGCCGGGCCTCCAGTACAGAGACCGGCCCTGTTGCTCAGAAGGGTAAGAAAAAGGAGGGCAGTAGTAATAGGGGACTCTATAGTTAGGGGGTCAGATATGCGATTCTGTGGACGCAGTCTGGAGATCCGGATGGTAGTTTGCCTCCCTGGTGCCAGGGTCTGGGATGTGTCTGAACATGTCCAAGATATCCTGAAATGGGAGGGAGAGGAGCCCAAGGTCGTGGTACATATAGGTACCAATGACATAGGTAGAAAAATAGAAGAGGTCCTGAAAGGAGAATTTAGGGAGTTAGGAGGAGAGTTATGGAGAAGGACCGCAAAGGTAACAATCTCGGGATTACTGCCTGTGCCACGCGACAGTGAGAGTAGGAATGGAGCGAGGTGGAGGATAAATGCTTGGCTGAAGGACTGGTGCAGAGGGCAGGGATTCAGGTTTCTGGATCATTGGGACCTCTTTTGTGGAAGGTGGGACCTGTACAAAAAGGACGGGTTGCACTTGAACCCAAGGGGGACCAATAACCTGGCGACGAGATTTGCAAAGGCTACTGCGGAGACTTTAAACTAGAACGGTTGGGGGGAGGGACTCAAATAGAGAAAGCTAGGAGACAGTGTGTGAGGCAGGAGGCAGAGAAGGGAAGCACTCAGACCCACCATGTAGGGGGGAAAGAAGAAAACAATAATAAACAGAGAATAAGAGGTGGTGGGGTTGTTAAATGTGTGAGCAGAGAGACAGAGGGGTGTAAGATGAGGGTAGAAGCAATAGGTAGCAAGGTGAAAAGTGGCAGGCAGACAAATCCAGGGCAAAAATCAAAAAGGGCAACTTTTCAACATAATTGTATAAGGGGTAAGAGCGTTGTAAAAACAAGCCTGAAGGCTTTGTGTCTCAATGCACGGAACATTCGTAATAAGGTGGATGAGTTGAATGTGCAGATAGCTATTAATGATTATGATATAGTTGGGATCACAGAGACATGGCTCCAGGGTGACCAAGGCTGGGAGCTCAACATCCAGGGATATTCAATATTCAGGAGGGATAGACAGAAAGGAAAAGGAGGTGGGGTAGCGTTGCTGGTTAGAGAGGAGATTAACGCAATGGAAAGGAAGGACATTAGCTTGGAGGATGTGGAATCGATATGGGTAGAGCTGCGAAACACTAAGGGGCAGAAAACACTAGTGGGAGATGTGTACAAGCCACCTAACAGTAGTAGTGGAGTTGGGGATGGCATCAAACAGGAAATTAGAAATGCGTGCAACAAAGGTAAAACAGTTATAATGGGTGACTTCAATCTACATATAGATTGGGTGAATCAAATTGGCAGGGGTGCTGAGGAAGAGGATTTCTTGGAATGTATGCGGGATAGTTTTCTAAACCAACATGTAGTGGAACCAACGAGGGAGCAGGCTATTCTAGACTGGGTATTGAGTAATGAGGAAGGGTTAGTTAGCAGTTTTGTTGTGCGTGGCCCCTTGGGCAAGAGTGACCATAATATGGTTGAGTTCTTCATTAGGATGGAGAGTGACATTGTTAATTCAGAAACAAGGGTCCTGAACTTAAAGAAAGGAAACTTTGAGGGTATGAGACGTGAATTGGCCAGGATTGACTGGCAATTGATTCTTAAAGGGTTGACGGTGGATATGCAATGGAAGGCATTTAAAGACTGCATGGATGAACTACAA